>NW_027205605.1:0-180000 GCF_024711535.1 Dipodomys merriami
AGCCAGAGTGCTATCCCTGAGCTGCTTCTTAGTCAAAACTAGCCATCTACCGCTTGAGCCACAGCTCCACTTCTGGCTTCTAGGTGCTTAACTGGAGATAAGAGTCTCACAGACTTTCGGTTTTGAAAGGCTCCTCAGATCACCATCTTCTGAGTCACTAAGATGACAGGCTTGAGCCACCGGCTGGCTGAAGGCCTGCTCTGAAGTTCAGAGCTCCATGAGCAGATGGTGGTGACAGTGTGGAATCTGAGAGGCACATCCCATCATACCTGGTCACACCCGCTGGGGCGGGTGCTCTGTAGAATGGCCCCTCATTGGTTTATTTTGGGGGGAGGGGGTCGTGATGAGGATGGGGATTGGGCTTTGCCATCCTGTCCCTTCCAGGGTGTCTTCCATGAAAAGCTTCTGAGCTGTCACCCAGCAGATCAGCATCCCAGCTCCAAGACTATAAATGATAACGTAGTCAGCCGTCATCGGGACTGAGTGCTAGACCACACGGAAGTGTGATCTGTGGACCGCCTGCTAGACCGTAGGCCAGAAGTTTCTGTGGGTCGTCACGTTAGATGAGTGCAGCCAGGAAATGTCCCCAGACCTGAAGGACTGAAGTGTGAAGTATTTGCACGTCCCCCCGCCCCCCTGTCCCCTCCAGGACAGGAGGTGGTGAGGACAGTGAACTAACTGCATGACAAAGCTTCCAAAATGGTTCCAGGAGACACGCAGGAAGCAGGCGATGCCCCACAAGCTGTCCATCGGTGCTTTTTATTATGAATATCTATTGATATGTTACTTTGGGGGGAAAAAACACAAAAGCTTGCCATTCCATTTTCCTAGCTCATCCATAGGCCTGCCGTACGTGTCTGTAAACAAAGTTGAGGCCAGGCAGGAAGGAGAATCGTGTGTGGGTCCAAGGCCAGCTGGGACAAAAAGCTTTAAGGCTCTACCTGAAACACAACCTAAAAGTGCAGAGGGCTGGGGAGACATGACTCGAGCACAAGACAGAGCACAAGCTCTGGGAGTTCAAAAACCCTGCTATTACCAAAAAGAAAAGTGGAACTGATATCTAAGACCCAGCAGCGGGTCTGACTGAGCCTGGTGTAGATCCTGAACTTAAAAACTTTTCCTACCCGGCTCTTTGTGGTAAAAGATGGCCAACGTGGAGCAGAGCTCATTGGAAGTGGACGACAGGATTATTTATACTCTGTCTCCTTTCTGCTGGGTTTGCTTTTTTTAAAACTTTTCTCGCGTCCTCCTCCAATATTGGGGAGCGATGGTATTTCCACCCAGCCATCATCGGCAGGTTTTGTCCCTTCCGGTGTGAATCCTAGGTGGCCGACACTAGTGGATGACCGCGGGACTCTGGGAAGAGTGCAAGTCCACAGATCACAGGTTAATGCCTAGAAAATGAGAAATCTCGGCCAGGCGGATTCCTGGCATTCCCTGTTACTCTTGAACCCTTGATGGGAAAGCCAGCCCTGCTGTTCCTGAACCAAGCAGGTCGGCAAACAGCTGTTCCGTAAGTGAATTGTAAGGAGAAATAAATCTCTCCCTTTTCCTGCTCTCCTCACAACTGGATACGATGAATACCCAGTCCCCCCCGCACCCCCTTCCCCCACCCTGACCCTAACGTGTCTACGAACTTTAGCAGGGTGGTGCCGATGAGGTTGGAGAGTGGAAGGAACATGAGTTCAAATCCTGCCTCAGTTACTCACTGGCTGGTGGAGGAATTAATGCGTGTGGTTTTGACTGACTTATGGAGAGGAGAGGAGGGCCTGGCCCCGGGAAGTTACGTGAGACCTAAAAATCACTTGGCCAGAGGCCTCAGGTTTGAAAACAATTCAGAAAATGCTTTCAGTTGTTTATCGATCATTTATTATTGTTGTTGTTATTATTATTATAATGACTACGGGCTGAATAGCTCTTATCCAAAACACCCAGACCCAGAGATGTTTCTAGTTTCATTTCATTGGATCTGGGAATACTGACATTCACTTCGCTGATGGAGCATAACTAATCCCCAAGTCCCCAATCCACAACACTTCAAAATCCTAGTTTTAAGCGATGTGGTTTTGTTGTTGTTGTTGTTGTTTTTAAGCAAAGCTTTCCAGGTGGGAATGTTTGTGTTCATATTTTTTATTTAGGAGTGCCCTAGCTGTATTTTTCACTCGCATTTAAAACAAAGAATCATCTCCTGAGATAATAGCATTGAATGACCAAGCCCCAATTCACAACTAGACCCGTGTAAGGTCAGGGCTCCCCGTGGCTGGCTCTGTGTTTGACTCGTTATGCCTGGTGCCAGGCACAAAGCTGACCAGACTAACTCAGGCTCGCTGACCAGGAGCAACTGCCAGATGAGTGACATCTGCCACTCATCTCGAGTCGCTAACCAGAGTGTCGGGATCATGGCCACGAACACGACACAACCAGACAGGGGCTAGGAAGGTCTGTCCAGCCCCCGGCTCCTTCCTGCTCAGCTGGAAGGTGAACATTTGTAAATGGAGGCTCCCTGCTGAGCCTCCAGCTGTGTGACACTAGATCTTTCCATCCTAGGCATCCCCTTTCCCCTCCTGGGGGGGAGGGGGTCCCCCAGGAGCCTGCTCCCCGCTTGAGAGTCAGCCACCATGAACGTCGGTGGCCTGAAGCTATTGATTTCAGGCTCGGGTCGAACAGAGTGCTCTCTTCTCAAGCTCTTCGATCGGCCATCCTCCGCATCAGAGCTCTTTCTAGAAGGTTCGGGGAGGTGGGGCGGGGGTGGGGAGGAATGGCAGACTTTTCATTTGGGGCAGCAAATGGGCACCCAGGGTAGAGACAGGGGCAAAGAAGGGACAGAAGGAAGGGAATTGCCCTCGGAGGAAGAGAGTAGGATGCGCAGACCTCGTGGGGCCAGCGGGGTCAGCCGCGTGGCGCTGCGTGGCCCCCGGGCAGTCCTGCGTGATGGCCCCAGGATCACGGGCAAGGCGCATCAGAGGAACATCTGGTAGGACTCAGGGGGGAGGAAGCAGATTCGATTTCTGAGGACACGGCGGAGGGCAGGGGGAAGGGGGGCTGGGGACCGGACACTGGCCCTGGGGTTTGGGCTCCTCTGCGTCTGCCATGCAAGTGAAGAGCTTAGTCCCAGCCGCTCAGCAGCGTCTGCTAGGAGGTGAGAAGAAGTCTTCTCGGGGCGCAGAGGCCGGGCGAGGTGGGGGGAGCCGGGGGGGGCACCGGCTGGCACCCTGCCTGTGCCCAGCCCCGGGGGTGGTTGTTAGTGTGTGCCATCTCGTCCATGGCCCGGGAACCCTGAGATCCGCGATGCTCTCCCCCGCCATTTACAGTGCACAAAACAGAGGCTCAGAGAAGTGGAGGAGCCCTCACCAGACCCAGCGTCCCCACTCGGATGGACAGCGTGCTCTGCGCGGTTTGTGTTCAGATTAGCTGAGTTGACCTCAGGCGAGATGACCTTCGGGACTTGGACGCCTAGGACCACACCAGAGAAATCAGGCTCCTCTTCTTTCCCATTTGGTGGCATCCCGGCCTTCAGTCCCTCTCAGTCATGTGTGTGTTGTTACTGACCAACACCACAAGCACCTTCTGTGTGAAGAGAGCCTACTGCGTGCCTGACACGAGGTAGAACTATAAAGGAAAACCCCAGGCCCACCGTTTGGTTATAATTATGGTGCAGCCAGCTAGACTTTGTATTTCTCCAAGACAGGATAATTTTAATTTAGTAACAATAAGAGCAATTGAATGGTCACTCTTTATGGTTTGGGGGCCCTATGAATTTCTCTTCTTTGTGTGTGTGTGTGTGTGTGTGTGTGTGTGTGTACCAGGATTTGAACTCATCACCTACCCCTCTCCCTCAGCTCTTTCCACTCACAGCTGGTACTCTACCACTTGAGCCATGCCTCCACGTGTGGCTTTTTGGTGGCTAATTAGAGATAAAAGGAGGATTGTAAACAGGGGAGAGGTGGACTTCTGCAGATTCCCACACCCTGCGGCATGGCCCGGCCTTTGTGGCTGCGTTTTAAGCTCAGTGTAAACAAACGCACTGCCTGCTCAGCCGGGCGGTGGAAGGAACGTGGGGCTCAGGGTCAAAGCCACACCTCCCACTTCCCCTGTGGGGGTGATCTCGTTGTCTGTCCTAACCTCCAGGTGTGAGTTTTCTGGAAATCGGGGACACGCATGAAGCGGTTGTGTATGGCTGGCAGCACAGTGGGCAGAGGCCCTGGAAGGGACCTGCCGTGAGTTCTGCTATCTCCTCTCCTCCCTCCTCCCTCCTGAGAGACAGAGAAACTGAGTCAAGGCACAGGTCCGGACCTAGATAGACTTTAGAAGTGTCCGAACTGGGCTTCGCATAGGTGGGAAGCCTGCACCCAACTTCCCAGGGAAGATCCCAAGTGGAGAAAACTGAAAAGCATCCAGTCGGTGTCTGGAGGAGACCAGAGGGCAAGATGGCAGATGGTTTTGTGAGGAAGGGTCTGGCCAGGCTTGGGGGGGGGGTGAGGGTGGGGAGACAGAGACAGAGGGACAGAGAGACAGAGAGACCAAGCCCACAGCTGTGGCTTGTTTAGAGGTGCAGCGAAATCTCTACAGAGCAGCAGGTACCTCAGCTCAGGGCTCACACCCATGCAGCCTCTTGAAGGTTAGCTCAGAAAAGGACTAACAGTGTCCTTCATCAAAGTAAGGTCATTGTCAAAACCGGATGTGTGGGAGACCAGAACGAGGCTCTGTTAATCCAGAGCCTGGGCCTGTGCTCGGGATTTGTAAACAGAACGTGGAGCCACACCCTGGGCCCAGGTGAAAGGAGGTCAGAGCCTGCCAGCCAATGGGTGGGGCGGGCGGCACCAACGCCGGGGCTACAAGGACCCCCTCGAGCCCCCGCTGCTGGGGGCTTGCGCGTTCACGGACAGTGGGAACACATCTGCTTCCTCTCTTCCTTTCTTCCAAGCCAGCAGCTTCTTTTCCTCTTCCTTTCTTCTAAACCTTCTAAGGCGTTCAGGTGTGGGGGTGGGGGAGTGGTGCGAATCCTAAAATGATCTCAAAGCTTTCTGGCCCCGGGAAGGAAATTGCAGCTGCTCGGGCTGAGATCGGAGGATCACAGTTCAAAGCCAGCCAGGGCAGGAAAGGCTGTGAGACTCTTAGACTGCATCACAAAAGCCAGACGTGGAGCTGTGGCTGGGGTGGTGGAGCGCAAAAAGCTCAAGGGATAATGCCTAGGCCCTGAGTTCAAGCCCGGGACTGATAATAGTGAAGTTGTTCTTGGATAGAGGTGGGAATGAAACTTGCAAACTCAAAATGCAGGAGGTTGAAAGCTAGGAGGCAGCCCCAACTTTCTGTGGGGAAGCTGGCTGAGCCGCCAGGTCTCCCTGTCAGTCGAGGGGTATGGAGTGAAGGCCTGCTCTAATGGGGGGCTCCCCGGAGTTCCTACCTACGGGCTTGGGGAAGCCCATCAGGGGTCTGGCTGGGATGGCAGGAACAGGGGTTCCAGTGTCTCCCTCTGCGCTAGTGGATGATAAATGGTACCTGTTCCCCCACTGCCCCCCCAAAAAAGAAAAAGCTTCCACAAAACTGCCCTTCACGTCTTGCTGGTTATGGATATGTCCTGGGGTGACTGGACTCGTCAGGCCGGCTAGCTTCCATTCTCCAAGTTCCTAATTCTATGGCGGGGGGTGGAGGGAGGAGGTTTCCCCTTGATTTCTCCCAGGTTTCAGCTCACAACTAGAGTGGGGGGGTAGAATTGGGGTGCGGGGGGGGGTGAGGCATGGCGGAATTCTCCTGTGGAAAGTCAAAGCCAGGTGGGCTCTGAAACCAGGCTGTGGTTTCCCGGCCGACACTAAGCAAGTTCTCTGTATTCCTACTCCCCGTGGCTAAGATGGGGGTGTTGTGTCCAGTGGGAGGGAGGGTCTTCGCTCTAAGAAGGCATGGATTTGCAAAGCTCACGCAGAGGGGTGAACTTGGGGAAACCTTCCACCGCCCGGACTACAGGAAGCTCAGCAACACCTCATCCACTCAAGATGATTCCCCCCACAACCGCCGCCTCTTTCGCTTTGCTCCTGAACCTGTATCTTCTCTTCTGGGGTTCGGTCCCTTGCATTGGGGGTGGCCAGGGATGTATGTGTGTTGGGGGGATCCTGAGCTGGGGAGAGGGGCATTGTCCTTATTCTGGGCAGCCCCGTGTTCCCTAATGTAAACAAATTAGCATCAACTGGGGATAGTCTGGCTTCAGGTCCAGAGAGTCTGACAGCTGCTTGATTGTCGTCAAATGATAACCCTTAACTCCATGCTCAATGGGTCCCAGCTGAGTGACGCCTTTGGGTCCCCAGAGAGGAGCTGCAGTGGGCTTCCCGTGGCTTCCTTGAAGCCCCCTGGGCTGGCGTGAGTTAACACTCCGGGGATGGCGTGTTTTAAGTGACTCTGCTGAGGGACGTGTTTCTGGGCCTTCCCTCCCTGGGACTCTGCCTTCCGCCCAAGAAACTCCTCGAAAGCCTCTTTACACAGCTTAAGTAGCTCACGGCCTGCTAAGCACTTCAAACTCCACGTTGCTGAACCAGGCCGGGCGGCCAGGGAAAGCCACACCTGGCAGCTCTGCAGGTGTCCACGGGTCTCTGCAGGAGGAACTTTTGATTTCACGTGTGGCCGTGGCTGTCACACAAACGCCCTAGCGGCATTTCAGAGTCGGGGTGAGCTCCCTGAGTGAGCGTCCCAGGAGAGCGCAGGTTTGTGGCTCCTACTGCAGGGTTTTACTGGGGGGGGGGGGGACAGTTCGTGGGATTGCTGATCCTCGAGTTCATCAGTAGCGAGGCGAGCGACTTTGAGGATAGGAAGGACTTTTAAAAAGTTGAGGCACAGGACCACTGGGGCACCAGTGACATTCGGCGGACGGGGTCTAGGCGTGGAGGTGGATCAGAGAGGCCAGCCAGCTTTGGGTAGTGTCACAGCCCCGAACGCTCTCAGTCATCACTTGTGTGTGGCAGCCCTCTAGGGGACTGGGGGGGGGGGTGTCTCGTGGGACACTGCTTGAGTGACCAGGGTCTGATGATAAGACCGTGATGTAGCGAAGAATCTGCTTCCTCTGCCTATTCCAGTCACCCTTGAGCTGGAGGATTGCAAGTGTCCCCCAGGCCTCCTGCCCCTGTGGCTTCCAGTGTGGTGAAGGGAGGATCTGGGATGTCCCTCCGACTGACGCAAGCCTGGCGGGCCTCAGATAGAGCTGTTGCTGTGGCCAAGGTCCTGTAGGCCCCAGGGGTGCGGGGTCAGCCGGCTTGCTGCTCTCTGGGCACCTGGGGGGTGTCCCCGTCTTCACTACAGCCAGGCCAGCAGCTGCCTCCTGCTGACCCATGTCTCCTCCTTCCTCTGGGCCTGGGCGCCTCATCCAAGAAGGCAGTGGGCGGCCAACCAGTATTTATAGAGCGCACAGGCCCGTGCCCTGCCTGCTGTGCTTACGTCACTTCCTGTCTTCTTTGGCGTCACTTCCTTTTACCGCTGTCACTTCCTGTCTTCC
Organism: Dipodomys merriami; assembly: GCF_024711535.1. Lineage (NCBI taxonomy): Eukaryota > Metazoa > Chordata > Mammalia > Rodentia > Heteromyidae > Dipodomys > Dipodomys merriami. The sequence continues at coordinate 7,478 of NW_027205605.1, forward strand.
TTGGTGTCACCTCCGTCCACCTCTGTCACTTCCTGTCTTCCTTGTCGTCACTTCCCTCCACCTCTGTCACTTCCTGTCTTCCTTGGTGTCACTTCCCTCCACCTCTGTCACTTCCTGTCTTCCTGGGTGTCACTTCCGTCCACCTCTGTCACTTCCTGTCTTCCTGGGTGTCACTTCCGTCCACCTCTGTCACTTCCTGTCTTCCTTGGTGTCACTTCCCTCCACCTCTGTCACTTCCTGTCTTCCTTGGTGTCCCTTCCCTCCACCTCTGTCACTTCCTGTCTTCCTTGGCGTCACTTCCCTCCACCTCTGTCACTTCCTGTCTTCCTGGGTGTCACTTCCCTCCACCTCTGTCACTTCCTGTCTTCCTGGGTGTCACTTCCCTCCACCTCTGTCACTTCCTGTCTTCCTGGGCGTCACTTCCCTCCACCTCTGTCACTGCCTGTCTTCCTTGGTGTCATCTCCGTCCACCTCTGTCACTTCCTGTCTTCCTTGGCGTCACTTCCGTCCACCTCTGTCACTTCCTGTCTTCCTGGGTGTCACTTCCGTCCACCTCTGTCACTTCCTGTCTTCCTGGGTGTCACTTTCCTCCACCTCTGTCACTTCCTGTCTTCCTTGGCGTCACTTCCGTCCACCTCTGTCACTTCCTGTCTTCCTTGGTGTAACTTCCCCCCACCTCTGTCACTTCCTGTCTTCCTGGGCGTCACTTCCCTCCACCTCTGTCACTTCCTGTCTTCCTTGGTGTCCTTCCCTCCACCTCTGTCACTTCCTGTCTTCCTGGGTGTCACTTCCCTCCACCTCTGTCACTTCCTGTCTTCCTTGGTGTCACTTTCCTCCACCTCTGTCACTTCCTGTCTTCCTTGGTGTCACTTCCCTCCACCTCTGTCACTGGGTTTGGCCCTGTCCTGGCTGTAGCCTCACACTGTCTCTCTTTCTCATTCTGTTATCAATCTCAAAATTTTGACTTTGGAAAGCCGGGCGCCCAAGGCTCATGCCTGTCATCCTAGCTACTCAGGAGGCCAAGATCTGAGGATGGCGGTTTGAAGCCACCCTGCACAGGAAAAGTCCATGATTTTTTTTTTTTTCTGCCAGTCATGGGGCTTGAACTCTGGGCCTGGGCGCTGTCCCTCAGCTCTTCAGCTTAAGGCAAGTGCTCTACCACTTGAGCCACAGCACCACTTCCAGCTTTTTATGATTATGTGGTGCTGAGGAATCAAACCCAGGGCCTCATGCATGCAAGGCAAGCGCTCTACCACTGAGCCACCTTCCCAGCTGCCCTCCCCCCCCACCGATGAGACGCTTATCTCAATGAACCACCAGAAAACTGGAAGTGGAGTTGTGGCTCAAAGTGGTAGAGCACATGCCTTAAGCAAAAGGCAGCTCAGGGACAGCGCCCAGGCCCAGAGTTCACATCTCAGGACTGGCCAACATAAAAATAAAAATTCATTTTCTACGGTGCCGCTGTTGCTGGGAGCCGGCCCCGGCACCAACTCTCCACGTTCCTTGCTTCGTAAACATGACAGTTGGAGTCCCTGGGGGTCCTGCCTAATTCCCCCCTTTGTAAAAACCAGGGGAAACTGAGGCCTGTTTGGGGAGAGCTTCTTGCTTAACATCTGAGAACAAGGGCCGACTGGTGGCTCATCCCTGACTCACCTCAGAGCACCAGTGTCCCTAAGTCTTCATCCCTCCCCCGCCCCTTCTCCGTCTTCTTAATCGGCATCCCCGCTTCTCCCCAAGCAGAAGCATCTTCATTAATTGATTGATCCATGTCCTGAGTGACTCCATTAGAGGACAGTAATGCACGGCCTCTGTGCCGTTCTGACAGGCATTGACCGCAAGCCGGCGCAGCACGAGCAGCTGTCTGGACGGCTGAGTGGCCCGGGAAGTGACCCGTCCAGCGGAATGTGAGGGAGAGACGGGAAAAACCTAGGCACTTGGGTTCAGAGTCCAATCCAGCTTCTTCTGGATTTTCTTAGCCTTCTACCCGGGCCTTGTCCTGACATGGCTGCGGGCTTCCACAAAGACACCTCCCACCTCCATTCCTTTTAGAACTTAAACCTCGCTTCTGCCACACCAGCCACCGCGATGTCTCAGATTGGGTGTAGGGGTGAGTAAAGGGATGAGCGGGAGTGGACCCCTCTTCTGGGGAGCCTTCTCAGGGTGTCTACCATAGGATCACTGGGCTGTTGGTATGAGCCAGGAAGCCAAGGAGACTCGAAGGCCTACGTGGAGAGCAGGCCTGAGGGACAGCAGACAAGGGAAGGCCAGAGGCCATCTCTGAGGCAGAGTTGTGGGGGGCAGAAATGAATGGAACACGCAGGATTCTGGAACGAGGATGGTCACCTGTCCCAAGTCACAGCAGGCTAGACTTCAAGGTTACGAGTTGTTTTTTCTGGGCTGGGAATGCGGCTCCATGGTAGAGTGCTTGCCTCGCATGCATGAAGCCCTGGGTTCGATTCCTCAGCACCACATACACAGCAGGGGGCAGAGGTGGCGCTGTGGCTCCAGTGCTAGCCTTGAGCAAAAGAAGCTCGGAAACAGCGCCCAAGCCGTAAGTTCAATCCCCGTGACTGACAAAAAAGAAATGGTCTGGTGGCGCCGAGCACAATAGACAAGGTTTTCTTCAAATTTTCTGTCATGGCTAGGCCTCCAACGGCCTCCTCCAATGTCAGATTCTCTTCCCACTGGATCTCTTCAGTACCCCTCACTCGTGAGTGCTGAAATTGTCTTTGTGGCATAGGGCTGAGGTCTTCCCTCGATGTCAGCCGCCGTCTCTCTGAGCCTCGCAAGGCTCTGCACCCTTTGGCCCACATCTTCCAGCCAGTAACAGAAGGTTGAACCATCCTTGTCCTTTGAAGCTAAGATTCAGTGTCTCGGCATCTAGACGTAAACTTGACGGGGCCCATAGGACCAGGTCAGGCCAAGCCCAGGGTGGAATTCCTTCTCTCTCTGGGGGAACTATGGTGGAGGGGGCTCTGCCCGCACTTGGGGGAACTGTGCGCTGTGTGGGCACCCGGGGAGAGCCCGCTGCCTCTCACGCCATGGCTACCAGCCTCTTGTCAAGTCACCTGTCCCAGGGTGGAGTTCTTTCTCCCTCACTCCAGAGCAGCGACCAAGACAGAGGCTGGAGCTGGGCCAGGCGTGCCTTTTCATACATTAATGGCTTAATGACTCCAAGCTGCATCCTGAGTCCCTTCGCGTTTGTGGGGTGTCCATCGCACATCTCCCCTTTAACGCGTCAGCCACTGCCATTCTGGTCCACATCGCATGCTATGGGCAACAATGGCTCCACCTCTTCTTCCACATCCCAGACCCTAACCCTCCCATGCCCTCCCACACTGACACTTCTGAGAACTCCCTAAGATGCCTTTTGTAACCTCTTGTGAAAATAAAATAAATAAATAATGAAAATCCCTTCATTGGGTGAGTGCTGCCCTCTTTGGGTCGATGTGGGTACTTGTGCCAGCCTCAATTCATCACCGAAAAACCTTTCTAGATACTTCTATACATTCCCTGCTCAGTGCAGGCCTGTTGGCCCTTTGTCCCCTGTGTCCCTTTGGGTGGTGATTTGGGTTGGGTGACTATAGAGGTGTCCCAAATGAAGGTCATCCCAGGCCTACTGAAGCAGTGCCTGGAGTACCAACTCAAGTACCCACAGCTACAGAATCTATTCAAGTAGCACTCAGTACTGAGTACTCAGCCCCAGACGAGAGGATCAGATCTGGGTCTCCAAAAGCCTCTGAGGTGGAGAGCTCACCAAATAACCAGAGCAGACGGCAATACACTGACACCCACCCAGCTGCTCCCCTAGTCTTCAAGATGGGAAAGGCTCCTGTTCAAGATTTTCAAGGAAAGACTCTCATAGTCACAGAGCCTAACACTTCCACATGAGGAGTGACCTGGCTTAATGACCTCCTGCAATGAAAAGAGATGCTGTGAGTACTTCATACCCAGTCATCAGGACACTAACAGGTACTTGTACTCAGTACTCTGAGCTCTACCAAGTACTTTGTACTCAGTCATCAGGATGCTACCAAGTACTTTGTACTGAGTACTACTGGCACCACCAAATACTTAGTACTCAGGACTCCTTACGGCACCACCCATCCTGTAGCGGAAGCTGTAAACTTGACCTAGAACTGACACAACTTGCGAGGCCTTGATGAATCTAGAGGGCAGCTCACGTCCTTCAGCCTCTCCGTGTCTAACTTGTGTTTTGGGGAAGTGCTCTGGTACGCGATGGTAGATTCCTGTGTGTGCCACACCTTCCTCGTGTCTCTTTCCAGTGTGTGGATGCCTGTGAGCACATGCTTGTCTTTACACAGGGGATACCACGGTGGCTTGGGGAGGGGAAGGGGTTCCGAGGAGAAAAGGTGGGCCCTGGTGTGTTGGGAGACCTAGCTTGAGAGGGAGCTGAAAGGAAAACCAGCCCAGCAGAACTTTTCCAAATGGCCCAAGTCACAAGTACACAAACATCACAGGTATTGAACGCACTGCTGTGCACCTCTGCGTCTCACAAAAATCCAGCCCAGGCCACGTTGTCTGTCCTTAAGAGGTGGCAAATCAAGGCACAGCATTACAGAATGAGTTCTACACCACTTAGCCAATCACAATGTTCTACTGCAGGAGATCCTTCATTTGGGAAGAGGTGCTTAAATGTCCACCAATCCTCAACAGGTGCTTAAATGTCCACCAATCCTGAACGCGCAGCCCAATGGCAGATCATTCAATGAGACAGAATGCTTCAAGGATTTCTAGGTTTGAGAGACTCAAGATGCTACTGGCAGAATTCAATAACAAAGCCAGCAAGGCCTGGCTGCTTAGAACCTTCCAGACTTTGTTCAAGCCTCTCGGACCTCCATGACACAAAGTCTCCCCTTCGCTTCTTGTTGCATGGCTGGCTTTGTCTTGATTCCCAGACACTTCCAAACCTGGCCCAGCTCCTTCCTGTGTACCCAAGGCCTGAGGACCAATCAGCAAATGGCCCTAAGTCAGGTGACCCAAGCTCAGTCCAATCTGCTGAGTCCTATTGGCAGCTGGGGTCTGGGCAGTTTCAGTTCCCAGGGGCTGCCGTCCGGGCAGGGTGCTTGCGGCTAGGTCTCCAGTATCTAGCGGAAAGCACCATGGGTGGTCTTGAGGGAGGAAAAAAAAAAAACTACTTAAGACTACTTTGTCTTTCTCGTATCTAAAGAGGGAGCGTGACCAGAGCATCAGAATGCCTGCCCACCCACCCCTCCTTCAGAAGGTCCTGGCTGAGCCTGGAGGAATCCTCTTAGAGACCCTGAATTGGTTCTTAGGATAAGTAGTTATCCCCCTTTGGGGTTCATCCTAGCCAGTGTGTTCTAGAGATTAAATCTTCAGGGAACCAAGGAGGACAAATCTTTTTCCACGTGGGCATCACCGTCTCTGGTCCCAAGGGCCATCTGTCCTGGCCAATGTCCCCGGTACCTTGAGAGGAAGGTGCATTCTGTCGAGTGGACGGTGTGCATCCATTAGGCCCAGTGGGTGGCGCCTTGCATTCCGTCTCCTTGCTGCCCTTTCCACGTGGTGGCATTGCTAACGGGGAACACAAAAGCTGCCAACTTGTAAGAGCACGCCGGCCCGTCCCACGGCGCTGTCTGCTGAGCCCCTCCTAGTTTGATCATGCAGGTTCGGGCACCTCAAGAATGAACGTTTTATGGAGAATGAATCCCCTTCATGAACTCGCGGCCTCGGGTCCCCTGCCTTTCTTCTTCCTGCTTTTTGACCTGATAAGAAACAGAGATTCCCTCCTGGCTTGATCTAGCACTGGCAAATTGTCTCTTACGTAGGACTTAAAACTTAATTTTTGCCAACTGTCAGGGAGCCTTGCACGTGGGGGAAAAAAATGATTAATTCGCTATAGCACAGTAGCGCAGTCACCTGCGTGGTATAGAACACTCTGGACTCATGCATTCTCCCACAAATTAGATGCACTCGGCTTTACTGTGGGGTCTTTTACTATGGTCCCTAAGTTTCCTTGGATAAACGGGGTCCCATGTCCCTCGACGCTGGTGCTCCTCCCTTGGTAGCAGTTTCCGGGTCGGGATTCCTGGATGCAGCGAGCGTTCTACCTAATTCTTACTAGAGGATGCCCGACTGCTTTCTGAAAGGAAGGATAACACACTTCATTTGTAGACGGCAGCCTTTCCCTGGGCACCGAAGGCAGGGTGGAGCCGTGGGCTGGAGGAGGGGACTGGTGCCCCGTGATTGGAAGGCACATGGTGTGGCTGGTGGTGACAGGTGTGTTACATCTCAGTTAACTGTCCTAAACACAACCCCTTCTGAAAGAGTCTCGTGTCACAAGTGATTTCCCGTGATCTTTGCAAGACATCTTTACACAAATGCCTCTTTAAAGGCAGGGAAAGCTATCCCTTGATTAAGTACTTTTTATGATTTGAATAAGCTGGAATCGTCAAACATCATCTGAACCACAAGTCCAGCATCTTCGTGTATAGTGTGTTAGTCCTGGGGCTTGAACTTCAGGGCCTGAGCTTCTCTTGCTCAACGCTAGCACTCTACCCCTTGAGCCACAGCACCGCTTCCAGCTTTGGGGTGGTTAATCGGAGCTAAGGGGCTCACAGGCTCTCCTGCCTGGGCTGGCTTTTGAACTTTGAGCCTCCGACCTCAGCCTCCTACATCACCAGGATTACAGGAGTGGGCCACGGGTGCCCGGCTCTGACTCCTTCTTTTGCTTCCTCCACCGTGGCATTCTAACATCGTGGGATTGTGCCTGGCAAACCTCAAACCCTTGTTCTCTCCCTATCCTACCCTCAGCCCCCCTCCCCACCATCCTTCCATAGATATACACGGAGAAGCCACAGCCTGTGAGGAGGAAGCGGTTTGAATGATCAATAACCAAGGTGGAATGCAGGATGGTGTGTGTGTGTGTGTGTGTGTGTGTGTGTGTGTGTGTGTGTGTGTGTGTGTGTGTGTGTGTGTGTGTTCACGATGGCTGGCTTTATCTGTCTTCCTGCTTACCACTAACAGGTCATTAACTTATCTGCTGTGAATACATCCCTAGTGCCCACGCCTTTCAAATTATAAACCCACAGCCACCCTGGCAGATCACACGGGGCTGCGGCACCGGCTTCTGTCACGGCGCCAAGTGCTTTATATAACTCCACCAGGCCGGGCCCCCTCCTCCTTGCTTGTCAACAACTCGGTGTGACACCCTTGCCTATCGGTGGGTGACAAGCCAGGACCTTCTTCAGGCATTTTCCCAGCTGGGTAATCGCATGGCATCAGTGGGAATGTTTACAGCTTGCTGCCACTTAGAGTGTTTTATCAGAGCCCTTAATATGGCTAAATTGATAAGAGAGGGGGTTGGGCAGGGTTGGGTGGGGAGCCTCGGGAGAGCTGGGGAGGACCAGGGGACAAGATGGCGATCTAATCTTGGGGTCCCTGCTGTCGGGTGTATGTGGGGGGGAGGGGAGCTTGGTCTGGGAGATCTTGACTGTAACACCGGGCAGGTGCTTGGCACCAGCTGACATCGGTCTCTGGGACGGCGTGAGAACTGGAGTCTGATCCAGGCTGTTCTTCCCGTGGTGATGAGAGGCCCCTGTGTAAGACTACAAATCAGGTCCGGTGACTTACTGTTGTCTCTGCTGTAGGGCCTGAAACTTAACTTTCTTGGCCATTTGCCTCACCCACCCTCCCTTCAGTCAAAACGGGGACATCCGGGGTGACGCGTGCTCTTAGGACCCACTGAGGCCGGTGAAGCTCGGGGTCAGCTTTGACCCAGTAAATCATGAGAGAGGTCGGGCATAGCTCAGCCCTTCCAGGCAATTCTGGGAAAGATGGAATGGTTAAAAAGAGACAGAAGCTGGGTGCCGGCGGCTCACGACTGTTATCCTAGCTACTCAGGAGGCTGAGATCTGAGGATCGTGGTTCAAAGCCAGCCCCACCAGGAAAGTCTGTGAGACTCTTAACTCCAATGAACCACCAGAAAACCGGAAAGGGTGCTATGGTTCAAGCAGTAGAGCGCTCGCCTTGAGCTGGAAAGCTGAGGGACAGCGCCCAGGCCCAGAGTTCAAGCCCTATGACCAACAACAAAAAAAGACAGAAAGGCAGAGGTGCTTTCACCCCCTCACCCCCTCAGGAGGGGCTGGGGTGTGGGGCATTCAGGTTAGCGGTCCTCCAGAGGACAGTGCCGGTCGATCGCCGGACGAATGCTGATGTTTAATATCAGGATGCTCAGTGCAAAAATTGACCGCACGCGAACCCATCAATAAGGTGCTGGTTGAAATCCCAGGTGGACTGGCCAGCCTCACGCAGGCTCTCCATGCCCTTGGCAATGTTGCTGACCACGCCTTAATGCTCCCAGCAAGCTGCACACCGCCACCCCCGGCTCTTGGAGACCGAGTGCATGGTGCTTAGGGACAGCCGAGGTTTTTGAAGTCCTGGATCTTTTTGTGCACAACTTGAACCCTGAGCCCCAACGATTGGCTGAACTTGCAGGAGGGTGGAATGAAGTGACTTCCACACACACCTCAGTTGGCAGCCGCTCCTGTGGGCACCCTGGTGATCTGAAATGGTGGTGGCTGGTTGCACCTGCCTGGAAGTCCAGCTGTGTCTGGACATGGTGTGGAGAATTCCAAAGAAAATCATCTGATCAGATGGTGGAGATGCGGCCCGCTCCGCTCTGTTCGGGTGACAGGAATGGCTCAGGGGTTGGTATGCTTACATTTCTCTCATCTCTCCACCATGTCTTGAAGCTCTTGGTGATACGAGGCTAGTCCAAATTTGAATCCGCTGGCCATATATATATATATAATATATTATATATATTTCTGTTGCATGTTTAATGTAAAAGGATGCTACATTTTCTTTTCGCTCCCAATAATGCTAGGAAATAATGCTTTCATCTCAGAAAACCTTAAGCTCTGCTTTACCCTTCAGGGAATCATGAGGGAAACTCCCAAGTTGGAAGATCCAACAGACTGGAAGGAAATCTGTCAGTGTGAATCATCTTAGCCGCAGTGACTCCGCCGTTATTGATCAGACACGTGTCTTTATCCAGATCGCTGATCAAATATTGAATGGAGTGGGCCGTGGCGTGGCCCGCCCTCTCCCTGCGGGCCTGATCCGTTCCTGCCTCCACGGCCATATATTCCAGCCACGCCCCATCTCCATCTGCACAGATTTCCCCTAAAGTGCTCTGCACCTGCTGACTCCAGAATCTTCTGAATCGGGGTGTTCTGAAGCCTGATGATAAACTTGGAGGAAGGGCATCCTAGACCAAGCTACCTGAAGATGGCCCTCAGGCCTCAACACCTGGAGCTCTCAGTCACCAAAGTAGGAATGACCATAGGGGCTTTTGTCTCTTGTTTTCACTGAGCTTGTGTTCAATAACCAAATCAGAAGAGCAGTCAGTCTTTGAGCAGAAACAGGGGGTCTGTGTAATCTATAAAGTCTCTCCTCAAATTCTTATTACAAAATGAAAGGGCATTGGCTACAGACTGGGAAGTGCCAGGATATACGTCCCTGAGCTTGCTCAGCCTTTGTTCAAGAGAAGAAAGATGGCAGGCAGGACCACACCTGGACACTGTGAACTTGTGTGGTGAGGATGAGAGACCAGAGTACTTCTGAGCATGCCTACTTAGCTGTTCTTCCCCAAAGCTTTTATCCACAGCTGAAAGAAAGGATGCACCAGCCCCGCTGACCTGCGACTAGAAACGGTGATCTTCATGGGCCTCCCTTGGTCTGATGGCTGCCTCCTTTTGGTGTCCCCTCTGCACTTTTCCCCAGGTGTCCCAACCCCACTGGTGAAGAACATTTGGCCACCGCACATCAAAGGACCTGTGTGGGTCAAGGTCGTGACCCACGGGGAAAACCAGACATGACACAGGTGGGACGTAGTCCCCGGGATTGGACCCTGGAGCTCGAGGAGCATCAGGAAACGTCACCCCTGTGGTTAACGCTGCAGGAAGGCTCAGAGAGGACAGTCACATTCACAAAATGGTCACGCATTTCATCTGCCTGCTTGGCTGTGTTCATGATCACCAGTGTGTTTGGTTTTGTTTCAAGTGACAACGCCCAAAATTCAAGGGAAAGCCAGGGATGGAGCTCAAGGCCTGACAGGTCATGTTCCTCCTCAGGTGGTGCTTGGCGGAGGGCGTCAGCTTGAGTCCGGGGGAAACTGGTTGAGGATGGAGCTTGGGCCGTGACCAGCTCAAGGATTGTGAGCTGTGGCTCACACCAGCTTTCTGGGGTTAGGTGAGGGTCACCCATGACGGATGGGTGGGGCTCTGGTCAGGCTTCCTCCTTCAGCCAGTCACGCTATAGCCTCTCTCTCCACGCCACACCAACAGGCTTTCATACAGATCTAAGCCAACTGTGGCCCGATGCAGAGGGGAGTGGGGGAGGGGGGCCGGGGGGACTTGGATCCTCTCCTCCAGAGTTCCAGTTAAGCTTCCATAGTGTTCTTAAGCTACGTGTACTGAAACTATGTTAAAGGGCACTTCCTCTTTCTCCAGGATCACTCCTATCTTCTCCTAGCTGGGCCCAAGATGTCTTCTGGCTAAATCTTCTGCCCATCTGCGCAGAACCGTCTAGCGTGAAATGGGGGCTCCTCTGGCCTTCTTGTCCCTTGGTGGACGTTTTCTGTGAAAAACTTCAGATATACCAACGGTTCTGCTATTCCAACTCCTGGGTCAGACCTACCTGTTCTAACTCTGAAAGTGCTTCCTTTGAGACTCATGCTAACTTGAGGCAGGGGTAGAGTGGGTTATTGGCATTTGCATGGATTAAAAACAAAAAGCATGCTCAGAAGCATCAGTGGTCCAGAGTCACGTATGACAAGGCTGCATCGGACCACTCTGGATTCCTAGATTCTTCCATCTTTCCATGTCTAGACATCACCGACGCCTATGCATCAGGAGGTCACTAAATCGGTTACATTTCCAGTAACCCATTCTTCTAGCAACCTCTTTCCAAATGCCACTTCTTTACAAAACTGGATTGTAAGGATGTGGTATTTGAGAAAGCTATGGAAGGATGTACTCCAGGTAAATGATGTCGGCCAAACCTGAAGACTTTGGCGAACGGAGAATCGGAGATGGTTAGCTCCTTAAAGCTTTGCTTTGCCCAACCTTGATGGCACATTGGAGGGAACGTAACACAAGAAACTTGAAGCCATGGTAGGTAGTAACCCACACAAGTGGACCCAGAGATCTTCAACGGAGGCAGAGACCAAACGCGAAGCTTCCTGTTGGCCTGAAGCACAGCCCAGACTGCGGAGACTCGTAGTCTGTAAGCTCAAAGCAGCTCAGAAGCAACCAGGTTGTTGTGGTGCCCAGGAGACACACCTGTCCAACGGCACAACCGCGATTTCCACCAGCCCTGAAACCCTGCTCTCTTATTGTGTGGCCTCTGTGCCCTGAAGTGAGAGCAAATTGTCCTCAAGCAAGCATCTAGAATGTGTAGGGAGGAGTGTCTTCCCAGGGACCGAAAGAGACGCTCCAACTGATCTAGACTGACAGCTAGGGCGAGGAATTGGCAGGGGGTGTGGGGGAGCAAGGGAAGGGTCTTCTTTTTCCTGGAATTAGTCCTTAGGTTTTTTTGGTGTGCCTTCGTCATCTGAAGTCCTTGAGTCCTGAGTTTGGAACTGTAATTTTAAAGAACAAGGCTGGGCAAGTGTGTTCTTTAAAAAAAAAAATCTTTATTTTTTTCAATTACAAATCTTGTCTTAAGTTCCAGGCCATCTGGAAGTCCAGAACCTAGAAGGCTGGCTTCAGAATGCCCATTCTTGGCACAACCATTTTATCTCAAGATGCCTGGTGACCGCTCCTGTTGCACGGTAAAAGTGCAATCCTATTCTGTGGCTCCCCAGGAGCTTGTGTCTCCTGTGTGGTTTCAGCTTCACAAGCTACGGGACTAGTAAAGGCATCTCACATACCCATGACTTCTGTCTGCATCCTGTCCCCGTTGGCTTTAGATTGCCTATCAAAGTCCCAGCAGTGCCCTCTTCTTGAAAGTAGAACTGAAGCGGAGCTGTTAGGAATAATATAAGCACTCAAAGAAGCTAGCAGGTATGAAACCTCCCCAGGATGTTCTGGGAGGGAGGAGTTGAGAGTTAGCTTGTCTGTCGCTAGGCAACCAGTCTCTCCCAGCCGGAGATGCTCGGCTGACTGACGGCTCTTGGGGTCTGACCCATCTCAAGGTGTGTTGGGGAAGCAGCTGCCTTCCAGGTTGGGGCGGGTCCTATGCAGACAGGAAGTGAGGTAGAGCACCGGCCACCACAGCTGTGCACTCTCACCCACAGCAGCTCTGGGTAGGAACCGCCCTCACTTGCCAGCCTCATGTCCATATCGTTTTATGGCTTTAATCCCTCTCTCCTGGCCAAGGCTAGGCCATAATAATATATTTCAGTAATGAGGCTTGACAGCCAGGGCCTGCCAGGGTGGTTAGATCACACCTCGCAGGGTACAAGAAGGTCCAGAGGTGAGGCTCCTAATCCCCGGCAAACTTTCTACAGTTGGGAAATGGCGGTGAACCCGGGATGCTCAGAGCCCTGCAGAGCTAGAGCCGACTAGAAACTTCCGCGGGGCCCAGGTAAACAGGTGTTCTCCAAAAGAGCAAGAGCAAGGTGCGCTGATGCACACAAAGAGGAGCGAGCTACATCCATGAAGTGCCCTGTGGTTGACGTAGGGGCCTTCCTGGATGATCCAGGCCGGCATCCGTAGGTTGTACTTTGATTTCCTCTCAGCTAAACCCTGGCTTTTCAACAGGTCACTGGTCAAATGATGGTCGTCAAAGTTCAACTTTTTTTTTTTTTTCCATTACTGGGGTTTGAACTCAGATCTGCTTTTTCTAGGTAAGACACTTACCAGCTCCAGCTTTGCTGGCCCAAAGAAAAACGGAAAAGGGAAAAATTCACCAAAAACTCCACTTGCTAAAACTTAAAAAGATAGTTCTGTCTTAAATCTATTAATGTGACTGAATTTTCCAGACCCGTTTTTATCTAATCCTTATGTTTCACCATCCACTACAATTCTCTGTTGAATAGTGAGGGAGATAATGTCTTTGAAATGGAGACAAGGATATAATTCGATTCAGCCCTTAGTACGTTCCTGCAAACAAGAGTTACAGGATGTGGCTCTAAGGCTCACTAATGGCCTCGTGAGATGGGCTTTATTCGGGCTGTTGACTTTAGGAGTTTCAAGATGGCGTCTTCCACTACCACAGCTGCTGGTATAGATAGAAGTCTCAACAGTTGCTAGGGGAAAGTTCTTGACACAGAAGGGGAATGGTCCTAGCCTGTGTTTACGGCTGTAACTGGTCACAGGTCTTAAGTCCTCTGCAAACAGCTACCATGAACTTTGTGATGGTCTTAGACCAAAAGATGGTATCATAATCTGGCCTCTCTTCAGATTTCTTTTTAACCTGTAAGCTAAGCAAGACATGGGACAGGGAGAGAAGTATCTGTGTGTCTGTGTGTCTGTCTGAAGTTGAGAGTTGATGGGAGGCCTCCAAGTGATTGCTGCTACTGCTAAGCCTGAGTTTTTTGTGGGGGTTTTTTTTCCTGTCAGTCATGGGGCTTGAACTCAGAGCCTGGGCGCTGGGCCTGAGCTCTTTTTGCTCAAGGCTAGCGCTCTACCACTCTGAGCCACACAACACCACTTTCAGTTTCCTGGTGGTGCATTGGAGATAAGAGTCTCACCCAGGCTGGCTTTGAACCGTGATCCTTAGATCTCAGCCTCCTGAGTAGCTGGGATGACAGGCATGAGCTGCCAGAGCCCAGCAGAAGACTGAGCTTTAAGATCTGTCTCCCATTGCTCAGAAGCTGGTGGGTCATGACCATGGAGGGGAATGAAATCTGAGGACCAAGTTTTAAAGCCAGCCCAGGCAAGAGCGTCAGTGAGACTCTTGGTTGCCAATTAACCAGCAAAAAGTGGATCGTGGAGATGAGTAGTACAGCAACAGCCTTGAGTACAAAAGTAAAAGTAAGAACATGAGGCCCTGAGTTCAAATCCCAAAATCTGTCTCAATTAAAACGTAACTGTAATACATATTTACATTCATAACTATATATATACTTATAGACACACACATATCCCACTGTATTCTCACCCCGTCCACACCAGAACAGAAATAGCAAATGAAGACAGGAAAAGGAAATCCCAGGCAGGGGGTGTGTCATTACCCCAGCAATCTATCACTCCATACACCTTGGGCAGAAAAATAGCCTCCCGACCTACCTGCCCTTGTCCAGCAGGGCTGGTAGAGGCCCTGGCTTCTGGGCTGGGGAAGTGGGGGCCAACTGGACTCACACTCCACGTCTCCCTCCCGCTCTGTGTCTCCGTCTCCTCAGAAACCCGGGACCAGCAGCTGGTCTGCAGTGTCCTGTGCACCAGGACCGCTGGGCCTGGACACCAGGAGGCCGGTGCATGCACGTGTCTCCTCCCTGACAAGCCGTCCGCAGGAAATCCATTCATTTCCAACCTGTTGGCAAGGTACTGACACGCAGAGACGCGCAGCTGTAGGTGCAGAAAGGCTGCAGGAGAGAAGCGATTTCCCAGCCCCGAGCTGCTGCGGAAGGAGAAATTGAACACTTGGTTGTGATTTCCCTCCCCTCTCTCCCCCACCTCCCCCAGGCCTGTCAGGGCTCATTTATGCAGGCGCTTGGACTGCAGGGGCTGGAATACTGAGATCCGGGATCTTTCTTCAGCACCGTGTCTCGGGATACTCAAACCACACTGATAATGTTCTTTAAGCACTTCTTTTTGGTGCTGGGGATGGAGATGAAGGCCTCACCCTCCATTGTCCGCTTGCAAGGTCAATCTTCCATCCCAGGAGAGTGTCAAAGGTGAGAGGTCAAGGTACAGGAATACCCCAACCAAACTCACCTTGTTACCTAATCAACCATCCCTTCTCTTGTTGGGAGATTAGCACTGTCCATTCTGGGAGCACCTAGAGGCCGTGGGAGAAATGGGGCCCCTGAGGGCTGACTGTGCTGATGTCTGGTGCACGTGTGGGCTTCTCTGGGGAAGAATAAAGTTGGGTGTTAAGAACCAAAGAATAGCCGGGCTCCGGTGGCTCATGCCTGTAATCCCAGCTGTTCAGGAGACTGTAATCTGAGGATCATAGCTTGAGGCCAGCTGGGGAAAGTCTGTGAGACCCTCATCTCCAATGAATCGCCAAGAAGCTGGAAGTGGAGGTGTGGCTCAAGCGGGAGGGCACCCTCCTTGAGTAAAAGGCAAAGATCGGGGACGACACTGAGGTCTTAAGAAATAAGTTTAACTAGAAGCCCTGCCGTGACCACCAGGAAGTGGCAATGGCTGAGCGGAGACAATCTCTGGGTCTTCCCGCAGTGCCCGGACGCACCCTGGGCTCCCCGTTCCCGGGGACACACTGTGTGCTGGCCCGATCCTCACCAGCAGCCTCTCGAAGCCATGAAACCCCTCTTCCCCAACAAGGGCAAGGCTTCCGAAGCAGCGCCCCCACCTGGCGGTACTTGGGAGAGTGCCGGACTGAGCGGAGGCATTGGGCGGGGCTGATGATCTCTACCACCAGCCGGGTGGCGGGTGGCGGTGGGCAGGGTGAGCGCCAGGTCTGCCCCGGTGTGCTTGGCCTCCCAGGGCAGGGAGGAGAGGACAGGTGTATTGTTCCTCAGCCTTTTGGGTAAGATCAGGTAAGGGGAATGCTCCCAGGAACAAGACGCCGGGTGCTTCTACACGAGGTTTTGCAGCCAGGAGTGTCCGTCAAGTGAAAATGGCAGACTCTCCAAGCCCTGCTTCCCGCTAGCCTCTGCTCTGTGCTTTGCCCAGCAAGGGGCTCGGAGAGCCTTGACTACCCCAGTGTTCTTGTTTGAGCTCGTGGGTTTGGGTGAGAAGAGTGTTCGAACCCACTAGGTTCTTTCTGTGGGAATCATCCAGCCAACGTGGGGCTGACACGGTGTTCCAAGATGGAGAGAAGCTTGTGTTACAAGGCATTTCATTTCATGGTCACCTCGTGTCTCAAAACGGCTGTTGGTGCTCCAGCCATCATCTAGATTTTCACTATTAGGCAGGTGAGAGGGATGAATGAGGCATGTCCTTACGGTCAGGAATACTGCTTGGGACATGAACTATGACTACCATCTCGTTTGCTAGAACTTGAGTGAATGCCTTACCAACTACAAGAAAAGCTGCTTCCTATTTGGGGCATTGTATGTCTAGTCGACTTAAAAAATGGGAAGCTTCCTTTATGGAGGTGAAAAGCAAGAACTGGTATTCGGGACTAAATCACAGTCCTTGTCTGTCAATCAGCGGCTCCTAAAACCAGGACTGTGTCTTACATGCCTGGGCTAGTCACGCCCACTTGCACGTCCTGGGCCCTCTACCTTTAGTGAAAACCTATTTGTTCAGCAAGAAGAATCTTCAGAGCACCGTACGTCAAGTGTGGACATCTGGGCCCAATTTAGGTGCTCTTTGAGAGATGTGTGTCTTGCGAAGAACAATGCTTTTGTGGGGGGGGGGGGGGCCGGCATGGTAGGGACTCTTGGTTACTGAGTACAAACAGCTGTCCTGCAGCTGCGGGCTCCATTGTCAACAATCACGCAGTAGAAGTCACCTCCAGCAGGCAGACGGATGGAAGGGCAGGCGGGGCTACAAGGTGCAAATAAGGATTTCAGATAGCGAGGAAGCCCCGCCCCTGGGACTGGGGCAGGGAGGGGATAGTACTCCAGACTCGGTTTCTCAGCAGAGTACACATGAGACCTGCTTGTTTCCTCGGGAATTTTCTTGGCTGGTAAGACAAGAACGGCATGTTTGCTGTCAACGCAAGTTTGCATGCAACGCAAGTTTTTTTCTTTCCTTTTTCTTCTTTGCTATGGCAAAGGTCAGTACGGCCAACGGGGCACCCATAGTTCACACCTGTAATCCTAGCTACCTGCTCAGGAGGCTGAGATCTGAGGATCATAATTCGTATCTAGCCTGGGCAGAAAAGTGTGTCTGAGACTCTTAACGAGCAAAAAAAAAAAATTAAAGATGAAAGGCCAGAAGTGGAGGTCCTGGCTCAAGTGGTGGAGGGTCAACCCTAGGTAAAAAGCCAGTGGAGAACAGAGCCCAGCGTGAAACAAAAACAGAAAAATAACTGC
Organism: Dipodomys merriami; assembly: GCF_024711535.1. Taxonomy (NCBI): domain Eukaryota; kingdom Metazoa; phylum Chordata; class Mammalia; order Rodentia; family Heteromyidae; genus Dipodomys; species Dipodomys merriami. Next base: position 24,576 of record NW_027205605.1, read on the forward strand.
TTTTATTTTTAAATATCAAAAGAGCTCTGTGACCTGCCCCCCAGGGAATGTGCTTGCTGCGTGATTCATTATTTAGCTTGCTCACAGTGTACAAAGTTAAGATGTGGGGCTGGGAAGGTGGCTCAGGGGCGGAGTGCTTGTCACATGCATGAGACCCTGGGTTCAATTCCTCAGCACCAGGAAAAAGCCGGAAGTGGCGCTGTGGCTCAAGTGGTAGAGCGTTACCCTTGAGCTGAGGGGCCGAGGGACAGCGCCCAGAGTTCAGGCCCCACGACCGACCAACAGCAAAAAGAAGTTAAGATGCGCAGGTTAAGATGCGCTGGGCACGGCTTGCTTCTCTGGGCGAGCGCCATGTCTCCTGTTTTCACCACGGCTCTTCTGTGGCTCCCGCGTCCAGCCCCAGCCAGCTGGCTCACTCTTCCACTGGCCATGTGCTAACCTGCCCTTTTGCCTTTGCACCCAGCCAGAATAGAACCCACCCATGGCCCTCACTGCGGGGTATTGTTCCCATCATTGTTCTCATCAACCTTGTCCAAAACAAATGTTGGCTGCGCGCAGACTGCTGCCTACAGATGGGGGGGGGCACCGTGTGAGCCCCGTGTTTCCTGAGAGAGGAGGCTGTGGCCAAGAACTCAGTGGGGGGGGGGACGCATCTCCTGTTCCACTTGAAACTGTCCTGCCCGGTCTCCAGGGTGCTTGTCACTCCACGATCAGAACCACTTGTGCTTGACCTGCACAAGTAAACTCTACCGCCCCAGCTGGCGCGATGCCCTGGCTAGGTATTCCTCTTAGATTGAGTCTGAGTGGGATGTGAACATCTCCACGGTGTGGAGTCTATCGAATTGATGCCTTTCCTCCCCACACCCCCAATACTGCCCCAAATCAAACTTCAGAACAACCCAGAGACAGAAGGGGAAATAAGAGGCACGGATCGTTGCTTCCTAGACAGCAGAAAAACTCAGGGCCCAGTCCGTGTGCATTTGTGACAGCCCTTCTCTGCCCGCCTTGAATCTTGCTCTGGGACCATGGATGTGTTGGTTGAAGCCCCGCTTCCTTGGCGGTGTGTTCTGAGCACCGAGCCACACCCAGCCCTTGGTGCTGCCAGAACATAGCCACGTCCAGGGTAGGTGTAGCGGAAGAGTGCGCGGCCCAAATTCTGACTTGCGATCCTGCCCTCGGCTTCATTTTCTTGGCCCAGAATGACCTGTTGATGACCTAGATGGCCCAGAGGAGTAGACTAATAAGCTTTTCCAAGCCTGTTGGAATTAGGCCCGCTGTGCCAGCCCGCCGCCACACACACCCCCTCCCACTTGGTTTCCCTGTAAATGGAATTAAGCCCCCAAATAAAGTTCCCAAATTGGGAACTTCGGGAGCTGTGGTTCTGAGAAAGTTGCTGCTATCTGTTCAAGGCTCTAATCTCCTCTCCCCCCACTCTCCCCCACCCCCCCAGGCCTCTACCTTTGCCAAGACAGAGCCCAAAGCCAATTAGCATCTAGGCCGTGATGAGGGAACCCAAACAAAGCCATTCAAGACTGCTCAGTGCAAGCGAGACAAGCGATAGCCCCGTGTCTGGCCCTAATGAGCCCGCATATTTGATCGGGGGCGCCCTCCCCTACCTCTGCTCCCTGTGGTGACGATTACCCAGCGTCTGCCACTCTGAGACAGAAGATGGTCACGTCCCCTAATGAGAGGCGGCAGCGGCTCCAGCCTCCACCTCTGGGACAGAGCGGCGGGCAGGGGCTCCCTCCCCGGTCCCTGGGTCAAGACTCAAAGCTGCTCTGGGCCTTTGCTCCTTGACCCAACAGGACAGAAGTCTGTTTCCCTGCTGTTCGGGTAGGCCCAGAGCCTCGCCAGCCCAGAGAAGAAAGGGACCGGGGTGTTTGTTTTACATCGGCTTAGGAAGGAAGGATTAGAGTCCATTGCTAAAGCAATCAGACACGGGAGGTCCGAGGATGGAGGAGCCTCGGCTTTGAGGATGATCGGGAAAGACAGGTCAGACTCCTGACCCTCTGCCCTTGCTCAGGACCGAAGGAGGTATGGGGAGGGATTCTCCCAGCTCCTCCCTGCCCTCCCCTCCCCAACCCAGTCCAGCCCAGCCTAGGTGCCCAGGCAGTGAGCCCCTTCATTTCCCCCTCCCATACCCACAGGGTCTCATTCCCCCTCCCCTCACTCTCCATCCGCGCTCTAAATCCTTCAACACATCCCGAGTCAGCCTGACCCAGCTCTGTGTCCATCGGTTCCATCAGGGTGATTTGTCCAGAGTTGGGCTGACCCAGGGCTGCATGAAGCCTGATGGGAAGTCGCCCTTTTCTACTGGCTGTATGTTCTGAGAACGTAGGGAAGTTAGAAGGAATTAGCAATGAAAAGTCTGAGGGACAACCAGGAGTCCTCTTCTGCTCCGGAGTTGGGACAGGGAAATGTGAGACACCTCCCGTTATGTCTGGAAAGCCTTTGAGTGTTGTTGTGGTGTGAGCTCATTTGGAGAGATCTCTCCTTGGGAGCTGGTGTGAGCCTCTGGTGACCAATGGAGAGGGGGGTGTCGATGGATGGTTACAAGAAGAATATCTTGGGGCTGGGAAAGTGGCTCAGTGGTAGAGCGCTTGCCTTGCATGCATGAGGCCCTGGGTTCGATTCTTCAGCACCACATAAGCAAAAAAGAAAAAAGCTGGAAGTGGCGCTGTGGCTCAAGTGGTAGAGCGCTAGCCTTGAGCTGAAGAGCTGAGGGACAGCGCCCAGGCCCAGAGTTCAGGCCCCACGACGGGACCAAAAAAAAAAGAAAAAGAAGAATATCTTGGACCCTTTCACCACTGGCTGCTATTGTGCTGTAGTATCTCTGTCTTATAAAACCTACTGATGTGCAGATGACTTGGGGACCTAGCTTCATAAAAAGGAGGCCATCTGAGGTAACTTCTTCCTCAGCCTTTGCGGTCCAATTTAACTTGAGACAAAGCGATCGTTGACTAAGCGATATCCTAAGATTTTCATATTCCCTCCTGGGACAGCTCCTCTAGCCTTGAGTCCCTCTGCCAGCAATGGCTGCCTTCCTTTCTATGGCCAGCATCAAGCTTTTGCTTGGGCCTTCCCTGCTGCAGACTCAGAATTGGCCTCTAACCTGATCCATTTTGGGGGGGTGGGGAGTTCCCCCTCCACATTGGGAAGTGATATTTGAAAAAAAGATGCCTGTGTCCTGGGCGGGTTTTCTGCTCCAGGACTATACACGATAAAGCACAGCATGGTGACCGTGCTGCCCACGCATCTGTGCAAATCAGGATCAGTGTCTCTCACACGGGCATCCACCCAGAAGTGTTCCCTCAGCCATGTCTCTATAGAGACAAGGCTTCCCTGCCATTGAAGGCCGCTGTCAAGGAGCAGCCCCGTCCCTCTCCAGGGAAGTGGGGAGTTTGCCACTTCCCTCCAGGTCTGTCCTAGGAACTCAGTTCCTAGCCACGAGCATCCATTCGTGGTCCTAGGAAAGGCCAAGGTCATGGGAGATGCCCAGGAAAAGAGCAATTACTCCCCCAGCCAGCTCTCTATGTGAGTTGAGCACAAAGGGTATTGAAACCCCATCAACTCTCCTCACTAAGGAGTTCAAAGTCACCTGAGCATAGCCTCACTACTGCGAGCACCCGAGTCTTATCTGCCAGGACCTTGACGTAGGCCCAGGACTGTAGAGAGCTGCGAGAGGCCGCACCTGGAAGATGGTGCCAGCTTCCGCCCTCCGCCTTCCCGATGGCGAGTGCTCTCTGTGGTAAACAACTCCTGATATGGCTAAGGCAAAGAATCTGGCTTGCTTCCGCGCACCTGAACCTATTGGTGGTTCCCACGTGGCGTATCAGGGTTGGCTACCCAGCGGGTACTTAAGGCTGTGGGGAATTCTCCCCGGGGTTGGGGGTCAGAAGATTACTAAAAGGTCCTGAATAAACTGCAGAGAAGAGTCCGGTGTCGCGTCTTCCTTGCTGGTCGAGGTGGTAGCGACACGTGGTGGCCCGTACGGGGACTCAGCCATAACCCCAACGAGGACTCAGAACTCTCTGCGGTCAGGGTGGTGCACCGGTAAGTCCCCAGGTAAAAGGGGAATCCGCGACAAAAGCGGGGGTAAGTCCCCAGGTAAAAGGGGAATCCGCCACAAGAGCGGGGAGTAAGTCCCCAGGTAAAAGGGGAATCCGCCACAAGAGCGGGGAGTAAGTTCCCAGGTAAAAGGGGAATCCACCACAAGAGCGGGGGGATTTTTGCTCTTCTCGGTAGATAAAGAGAGAGTGAGAACCCGGGGCTAGTCAATAGAGTAGCCAAAAGTGAAAGTAAAAGTTTGTTTACCAGCTTTAAATGTTTAAAACATGGGCGCTTCTTCTTCGCACCCAATTTTTTTGGCTCTCAATGAGCTACTACACTCAAAAAAGTTAAAAATAAAAAAGAGTACTTTAGAGAGATTTTTGAATGAATGTGACACCGTTGCCCCATGGTTCGCTGTCTCTGGAAGCCTCACGGTGGCCTCTTGGGAGAAACTAGGGAGGGACCTAGATTTTGCCTCTGAACAAGGAACGCTTAAGAGCGGAGTGAGACCAATATGGAAACTGATAAGAGGCTGTCTCGAGGACCAGCGTTGCAGTGAGGCGGTAGAGAATGGTCAGGCCGCCTTAGAAATGCTGCAGGAAGCAAGATCAGAAAGGGCAGACAGCGAAAAGGAGGAGAGCAGGGGGGGGTCATACCCTGATTTTGCCGAACTAGAGACCTCTGAGTCTACAGACTCAGAGGAACTACAATCACTCATAGAACAAATAGAAAAAACAAAGATAAGAAAGAGGAGGAAAGGGAAGGAGAGAGAGGACCCAGATAAAGACGAATGCACGCCCTCCGTGCACCGCCCCACACCTTCGGCCCCTCCGCTCTATGCGGAGGACCCTGGAAGTGGCAGCCCCGGCTGTTCTTTCAGCCCAGGCGTGTGGAAAGCGGTCAGAACCGAGTTACATCTAGCCTGTCCAATATTTCAGGATCCACAGGGACAGCGGTATCATGAACCCTTAGATTTTAAGGTGATAAAATCTTTAGCTGAGTCTGTGCGGACATACTGAATCACAGCCTCCTTTACTGTAGCCCAGGTGGAGGCCCTAAACAGACATTGCATGACACCCGGTGATTGGAGTGGGCTCGCACGAGCTTGTTTGAGCCCAGGTCAGTATTTAGATTGGAAGGCCTTTTTGATTGAATTTGCTAGTGAAGAGGCTGCGGCCAATCAGGCTGGGGGAAACCCAGCTTGGGACAGAGATATGCTGCTTGGACAGGGGAGATTCGCCAATCAGCAGATAGGCTACCCGGTTCAAGTTTATGAACAAATCAATAAAATTGGCATAAAGGCATGGAAGGCCTTACCAAATAAAGGCGAGGTGAGTGGCAATCTCACCAAAATCCTGCAGGGCTCTATGGAGCCGTTTTTGGACTTTGTTGCTCATATGGTCGAGGCTGCTGGCAAAATTTTTGGTGACCCAGACGCAGCCATGCCATTAATTAAACAGCTTGTTTACAAGCAGTGTACTAAGGAATGCAGAGCCGCCATAACCCCATATAAGAATAGGGGACTAGAAGCATGGATGAAAGTTTGCAGAGAGCTGGGCGGACCACTAACTAATGCTGGATTAGCTGCTGCTGTGGTGCAATTAACCCAGAAGAATGGGGCTGGGAAGGTGGCTCAGTGGTAGAGCATTTGCCTTGCATGCATGAGGCCCTGGGTTCGATTCCTCAGCACCACATAAGCAAAAAGAAATGAAAAAAGCCGGAAGTGACGCTGTGACTCAAGTGGTAGAGCGCTGGCCTTGAGCTGAAGAGCTGAGGGACAGCGCCCAGGCCCAGAGTTCAGGCCCAGGAAAAAAACCTATTCAAAAAATGCTGCAAATTTGTCTAAACAGTTGTCTAGTTATCTTTTAGGTAATTGAACTGGGGAGTTCGACAGCCTGATGGAACAGCTCAGGGTTGCCATCGTCATGGTGAACTCGACCCGAGTGGATGCCGGATTGGCGGAGGGGTTATCTTCATGGATCTCCGCTGCTATGATTCATCTCAAGGAGGGGGCGGGTTTGGGAGCCCTGATAGGCCTCCTGGTGTTAGCCTCCTTGGTATGTCTGTGGTGCATTTGCCAAATTAGAGGTTCTCAGCGTCGCAGTGCAGCCATGATTATCCAAGCCTTTACAGTCATTGGAGCAGGTCAGTCCCCCTAAGCGTGGCTTGCCACCCTAAAACAATGAACACAGATTGCAAAGCCAAAGTACTGCAGTCGAGAGGCATGAGTTTTGCCCTCGAGGAGAGCATGTTTGATTGCACACGGGTTCGATTCGCCTTTTCCCATCCTTGTGAAAAACGAATCAATGGACAGGCTGAGTCATCCCTAGAGAAGGCGCCCTCTGGGAGAAGGCTTGTGTGCAGTCCTTGCAATTGCACAACAGGGATCAGACCTCTGTTCTCATCTGTGTTCTTTAAACAAAAAAGGGGGAACTGTAGAGAGCTGCGAGAGGCCGCACCTGGAAGATGGCGCCAGCTTCCGCCCTCCGCCTTCCCGATGGCGAGTGCTCTCGTGGTAAACAACTCCTGATATGGCTAAGGCAAAGAATCTGGCTTGCTTCCGCGCACCTGAACCTATTGGTGGTTCCCACGTGGCGTATCAGGGTTGGCTACCCAGCGGGTACTTAAGGCTGTGGGGAATTCTCCCCGGGGTTGGGGTCAGAAGATTACTAAAAGGTCCTGAATAAACTGCAGAGAGAAGAGTCCGGTGTTGCGTCTTCCTTGCTGGTCGAGGTGGTAGCGACACAGGACCACACAGACTCAGCAGATTCAGCTGTGCTCCTATTACTTCTGTATGAGATGACCTTGACGTGTCCTTGGGGGGGTGTGAGAGAGCTCCTAGGACAGTGCTTTCCTACAGGGTATCCCTAGACTGTGGGAAAGATTTGGCCAGGCCTATCAGGGAAGAGACTGGACGGTGTTCCCTGGAGCTCTGGACCAGAAGACATTTCCATGTTAAAGGAAGCTAGGCCCTCCAGGGGACTCCTGGGATGTCTCTAGAACATCAGTGAAGTTGGCTTGGTCTCTCTTGCCCTGTCTTCCTGCATCTTTGGAGACATCAGCTGCTTCTGAGTTGTTCTGCCTTCCGTGCACCCAGACAACCAAAGCACAGCCTGCTGGGCTTTCCTCTTCCCCGAGAATTCTTGTAAACACGCAGCTCGGCGCCGTTTGCCACAGAGCTCCTCCACCTCTGCCATCTACGAGGAGCAGCTCCCTGCCCCCTCCTGCCAAAGAACCCTGGCCCCACCCCGCCCTCTGGTGACACCCCCAAGCTTTCCAGCTTTCCGGGGCTCCCTTACTTCGGGGTTGAAAGACACAACTCGTGACCCATGCGTCGGCATTGGCTCTGAGACAAACGTGTTGGCCACGCACACAGGCACATGCACACACACACACACATACACATGTGTGCACACACACTTGCACATACTTAGCGGCCCACGTCTTTAGGTCTGTGAGGACCACCCGATGTGAAGGTTCCGAAGGCGGTAGACGGTTATGGTCTTGGTCTTGAGGTGTGATCCTGGTTATGGCCATTCAAGGTCCTTTCATGGCTGCTCCCCCCACCCCTCTAGTTCTTCTGGCCCCATGAATCAAGGTGGGGAGATCCAGGAGAGACACGGCGGTGAGCTCACTCCAAAAATCAAGGTGTCACCATTCCCTTTGGGAAACCAAGGGGTGTCAAAGGCATAGTTGCTCTGAGAGAGATGGGAAGGGTAGCATCAAGGGATGGGACCTAGGGTTCGATTCCTATTCTGAAATCCATATTGGGCTTCTATCTGTTCTTGCTTTATTTGGGGGAGGGGAGGAAGGAGGTAGGCAAAGGATTCTGTGAGCTTAGCGTTGCGTAGGTCCAGAGTTACAGAACTGTAATCCTGGTCTGGTTGTGTTCAGGAGCTTGTCTCACGGCCTCTATTTCGCTTCCTCGGTCTATGACCTCCACCACCATGGTTAAACCAATTCCGATCTCGAGAGTGCATGACTACATCTCTTCCTAGCGCCTCTCAGAAATCTGTGGTAGATCCACACCTCCTCCTTCCCTTGGGCCATTTTTGTGGGTTTACTAAACCCAACACCCCCAGTTATTTTCTTACCATACTTCCATTTGCTTGGACACTAACGCCACAACCTGCTGCAGGAAAATGACAGAGAGCACACAGCGCGGGCTGCGCCCGACGTCCACGTGCGTTTAGTCTGACCGCGCATGAGCAGTGGGGTCAGGATGAAGCACCTTGAGACCAACCCACCCGATGAACTTTTCCTTTCTTGGCTTAACACACGTTGGGGATTCTTGCCTGGATAATAAACGCGTAAGCCTCTGCCAGCCACGCCTTCCTGTACAAGCCCACTTACGTCTCCATGGGGAGGAAAAGAAACACCTCCAAAAACTACAAACATCGTTTAGATCTGCCAAGAAAACATGAGACAAGAGAAGAACAGAAAGCTCCACCCCAAGCTCGCAGGACTGTGAAGGTACCCCCAAATTATAAGCAAATCCAGCTCACCTAGAAGTATGCATCTCTCTTAGGGCAGAGTCTCAGCTGACCGAGGACACATCCTGACTTAGGGAAGGGGACACGGAGGAGAATTTCTCACTCTCTGCCCTAAATCAACCTCGCTCAGACTTTTGTCTTCTCCGGGCTGGCTGGCATCGTGTCTAGCTGCTTCAATCTTGTCCCTGAAAAATGCTACGGAACAGCTGGGGCGGCCGCCATGTCTCCCGAGCCATTCTCCGCCCAGCTTTTCACACACCCGGCTCCATGCTCTGTCTACGTTGGTCAGGCCATAAATCAGAGAGGGCCTCTGATGGGGTCAGGCCTGCTCAGCTCGATGCTGGGCTTAGAGTAACGGATGGGGATGGGCTGTTTCGGTGAGCTTTGGCTCTGGAGCTGGGGGAAGAAGGCTGGCACTTGGTTGTTTGATAAACTCGGCACTGGCGTGTCCTGGGTCCAATAATTATGGTTTAACATCTATTGGGAGGGGCTGGCGTGTCCCTAAGAATGTGTGGCTGCCTCAGTAGCTCTCCTAAGGAGACAGGATGTCCAGTCAAGGCTGGACAGGGGCAGGGCACAGAGTGAGTGTCAGACACAACACCGATGGCCTCTTGCCTTCCCACCAAGGTCTGTCCTGCACTATGTTCCCCTTCTGGGGTCTGTGTTCACGGTTAATGGATGCACCAAGCAGTTTAAGAGTGTGGACACTTGATAAGGAGGGCCGTGGTTGCCTTGCCTGTGTTCAGATAGAAGAGGCCAGATACAGGGATGACGCGGACCGTGCCTGACACCAGGTCACGCGTGTCACAGCTCTGAGGAGGACCCAGCACACCCCACAGGGGTACTTCAGCGCAAGGACAGAGTGGCAGGTGTCTTCTTGAAGACTCAAGTGGCAGAATGTCAGGGCTGCCTCATGGGGCTCTCCCCCCATTCTAAGAAGCCAGCACTCATCCTGGGGAATTGGGGTCGCCAGGTCCAGCTAATGCCTGTGAAGCCTGGAGGTCATGGCGGGGAAGAGGTTTGCTTGGGCGATGATTCCAGAAAGAAGAGGAGGAGAACCCTGAAAGAAACAGCCTCCAGTGATAAAATCGGACAGACATGATCTTTTTCCAAGGGTAGCCGATGTGACTGCTACTCGACACTTGACACCTTTTATCCGTTGGGGGACATTTATTCTTAGATCTCCACCACCTCCTTCGCTGCTGCCACCATGTTGTAAGGAAGCTCAACTTCCCCCGTGGAGAGGAACGTGTACCTGGGCAAAGAGTAAATCTCACAGGTGAGCAGTGGGGAGGGCAAGGTGGAGAATGGAACCGAAACAGGGTACGTGGCCACCCTCCCATCCCATGGTTCTGTGTTGCCGGCTCCACCTATGTACCTGCCATGCTTGCTTCTCTCCAAAGCTATCATGGAGCCAAGGACTCTGACACCGTGGCCCCTGTGGGACTCTCCGTCTCTTACCCAGATTTCTGCTTCCCAACGGAATCCCATAACATGATGAGAAAGTTGTCTACCTCCCCCCTCACCCCACTACCACCCCATGCAAAAGAAACTCCATGAGGGCAGAGACTAAGTACCTGCTCTCTGTTCTCCATCTCCAGGGCAGGACAAACACCTGGGTGCGTCCCATGCCTTTGTCTTAGGGTTATCTCTCCAAGAGGAGAAAGGACCAGGTGGACACCATTGTCTACCAGGGTGTTCATGTGCAAAGGGCTTTGGAGTGAAGAGGTTCAGAAGGACCCGAGTTGGGTCTGAAGCCTCATCCGATGTCTTCATCCTGGGGAGCACAGGCTGGCTTTGCTTGCAAAGCAAAGACTTGAGCTGTAGCTTGCAAAGTGGGTGGAGCTGTCGGGGGTTCAGACCAGATGGTCCCTAAGCCATCCCATGTGTGGACCTGGCCAGGATCCTCTCCCCACCCCACTCCCAACACCCTCCCCCCACCCAGGGGAGGCCCCACCCAAGGTGTCTCTCCTCGCTGGCCTTGAAGTCACACCTTCCTGGGCGGAACATTCCTTTATTGTAAACTCTCCACCTGATTGATCTCATAACCCAGCGCTTTGATGGTTTTATTGTCCCTAAATTCACACCAGGCTCTGGGTAACTTCAGAGCAGGTAGAGAATGTGGAGTGGAAGGGTTGGGGCAGTGAGCAATCCAAGTTCCAGGTTGCTACTTCAAAATGCATGGGAACAGATCCATGTCAGAGAGGGGGAGAGAGAGGGGGTGGGAAGGGGGTCCCGAGCACTGGCCCAGATCACCCAGTCTAAACAGATCAAGATCCACCTCCAGGACCCCTGGGCTCACCTGTCAAGGCTGCTTACGGAGTGATGGGTGCACTAGACCAGCCACACTTCTGGAGTTGACGCTGGTGACAATTGCTCTTGGTTCCACACCAGCCAGCACTGCCTGAAATCACCTGAGCCATGGGACTAGGGGCACAAGGAAACCCCTTCATTTTCTTCCTCTTTCGCTGGGGACTGTTACGTCCTGAATGAAAATGTGTCTTCCTCAAAATTCCTATGTTGGGCTGGGCACTGGTGGCTCACACCTGTCATCCTAGCGACTCAGGAAGCTGAGATCTGAGGATCACGGTTGGAAGCCAACCCCCCAGCAGGAAAGGCTGTGAGACTCTTATCTCCAATGAACCCCCAGAAAACCAGAAGTGACGCGGTGGCTCAAAGTGGTAGAGTGCTCGGCTTGAGCAAAAGAGAGCTCAGAGACAGTGTCCAGGCCTTGAGTTCAAGCCCCAGGGACCAACAATAACAGAAAAACGAAACTCCTAAATGGGGCTCCTAATCTCCAAAGTGATGGCTGAAACACACAGTCTCCAGACCAGGCAGCAGTGCAGAAAAGAGCACATCGCCCTCCTACAGGTGCTCACCTGGGAGGGGCGATGAACCCCATCACCATGGCAACCAGTAGAGATGCAACTCCCAGGACCCAGCACGTGGCGAGTTCCACACGGGCACGGGCCATCCCCAAGGACACACGCCGCAGTTTCTACTTGCAGAACATAACCAAGCAGTAGCTGGGCAGCCCTCCTGGGGTGTCCTGTAACAAACCCCCACTGCCTTGCAGGGTCCCTGAGAAAGCATACCCAGTCTCAGATACATGGGATCTTAGGGTCCCCACCAAGTACCTCAGCCTGACGTCCAGAGGTGGAGGGAGCTGGTCAGATGGTCAGCGGTGGTTTGTTGACCAGATGAAGGGCTCGGGACCTGATGCCACTGGGCAGACCCCGTGTCTGCGTGTGACAGACGACTCCCGTCTTGGATGCAAGAGATACCCTGGAAACGTGCATCTAGGAGTGACCCTTGGGTGGAGACTGGCGCTTGGGAGATGGAAGGCTTGTTGCCACGTGGTCACATGACGGGAACGGACTTTTCTCGTGACTTTGAGTGGTTTGAAAGGCTGAGTTGGGGGTAGGGGGCAGGGGAGGAGATTTGCCCTGTCTTCACATCAGCTCGGGCTGGGTCAACTCAGCCACCACTGACTAAAGCTCCTACTATGCGCCAGCACCTCTCCTAACCAGATAGGAGTAGCATGAGGCCCTGGCTTCCTATCACCCCATTCCGCTGCTCCTGGGCAACCCAAGATGTCCTTCTGCTGCTCACGGCTAACCTTCCCCTGGCCCGAAGGCTCTCTGTGCTCGGGATCGGCAGAGCTGGCTTCCCGTTCCTCGGGGATCAAAGGAAGGAAGGAATAAGATACAACCGAGCGTGGTGTCAGGAAACAAGGCAGGCAAGCGTGGCTGGAGGGGAGGTGGGAGGAAGGAGAGAGGAAGGGTCAAAGGGGTTGCCTCCTATAAAGCATTATAGGGCAGAAAAAGGAGTCTGGCTTTCTTTAGGCTGGTGGAAAACTCATTATTTTCGCAATCGGAACAAGTCCTGCCATTTATCCTCTCCTCCCATCGTGGCCTCCTGGCTTCTGTTCTCCAGAAAGAGAAGAAAAAGGATGTGGGCAGATTCGAGATGAGAGAGAGAGCACTTACTGATCATTCTGATGGATGGGAGGGGGGAGAAGAAAGATTAAGTTTGAGATGATCAGATCTTTTGGTTTCGTGGGGTCTCCCAGAAAGCAATGTGTCAATAAAGTTCAAAGGGCAAGTCACTTATTCGGGGCAATTTCCTTGACCCCCATTCCCCCTCTAAATGGAAAGTTGCTTTTCGTTTCTTTACATTGACCAAACTTGTATTTACGGCATACTTGTTTCCATAGGCGTCTACACCATGGAGCTAATTAACACATTTATCGCATTGTATACGCATTGTTTTACCCTTGTATAATGATCACCTTGTAGTGACAATGCAGAATCTAGCCGGCGATTTCGTTAGCTGTTCTGGGGGTTTGAACTCAGGGTCTGGCACTTGCTAGGGAGATAGACGGCTCTACCACTTGGGCAAGCCTCTAGCTCTGTACTTTTCTGATTATTTATGAGATAAGGCCTCACCTTCTCCATCTGAGCACCTGCCTGAGCTACGATCTCACCTACTTTTAAGCTTCCCATCATTGCCGGGATCAGAGGCAGGCACTCGACCACTGCAACCTCCCTGTCTCTGTTGAGGAGTCTGGGTGACTTTTCTGCCTGGGTTGGCTCAGAACTGTGATCTTCCCATCTGAACATCTCAAGCAACTAGGCTTGCAGCCACCGCGTTGCACCATGGGATGGATCACTTAGCATATTCTTTCTGTCTAATCGAAGGAGTCTTCCTTTGTGCTCTTGGTCAACATCCCAGACCCTACCACCCCCCAGTACCGCCCTTCTGCGGTCCTTCTGGGACACAGGTCTGAGAGGTACGCCTGTCCCCGTGTGTGCCCCCTCCTGAGAGCGTGGAGGGGGTAATGTACCACAGTGAAGACAGCCACCGAGTCTTCCTGTGAGACGCCGGCTGTCAACCTCAGCTCTGCATCCTCCTCCCTCCTCCTCCTCCTCCTCCTCCTCCGGGGACCTGACCTGTCCCACATCCGGCCCAGGGCCCGGCTGTCTGGCATCCAGATGGATCCTCCACATTCTCCCTTAGAGCCTCCCCTCTCCAGGTGATGCTTCGTTCGTTCCTGTCGGTGCCTGAATGCTGCGGGAGAGAACAATCCAAACCTGTAACCCATCTTCCATTCAAACAGCCCCGGGGATGGAGGGAGGGCGGGGGGAGGGGGAGAGGGGCAGCTGCACCCAGATGCTCCTCCTCCCTTCCCCCACCCCAAGGCTGGCAAATCCTCCCTTAATCCCCCTGTCATTTGAGGGTGCCTGAATGCTGCAAGAACTGTTTCGCCGTGGTTGTATTTTGTATTTCGCTCCCACCAAGAAAAGCGAGGTGAGCAGCGAGGCCCGACTGAGCTGCACGTGTGTCCTGTTGCTTTGGTGAACAGGGCCACTTGATATAAAATCCCCCATTTAGGGAATCAGGGACCAATCAAAGTCTACAACAGTGAGCCGGGCGCTGGTGGCTCCCGCCTGTCATCCCAGCAACTCAGGAAGCTGAGCTCTGAGGATCGCAGTTCAAAGCCAGCCAGGGCAGGGAAGTCCATGAGACCCTTATCTCCAATGAACCACCAGAAAACCGGAAGTGGCACTGTGGCTCAAGTGGTTGCACGCTAACCCTGAGCACAAAGAGGCTCAGGGGCAGCACCCAGGCCCTGAGTTCAAGCCCCACAATGAACAAAAAAAGATCATAATCACCCTTGGCAAGGATTTGGCGACGCTGATGTAGAACTCAGTCCTAAAGACCCAGCCCACCGATAGACAGCAAAAGTCCAAGACACCACACCACCCACCAAGAGTGCCATAGTAGGTGCTATGGTCCTGGGGCAGATCTGGAAAACCAGATCTGAGCATCACATAAAGCCAGGATGCACAAGCTGATCTTCGCTAAGCAGGGAGATAATGTGTTTCCAACCCAAGTCCTGCCCGCCAACCACAGCCCTGGCCCTGGCTGTTTGTAATCGGCTGGAAATGGTGACCTCCCCCCTAAGTTTGTCTTCCCAGGCAGCTGAGCCCCCTTTATCTCTTTGAAGATTACGGGGCTCTAGCGTGCCTTTAAAGTGATTTTTTTTCTCCTCTGCGTTTTATTATAATTAATGACCAGAAAACTCTTCTCTTTCCCCCCCTCCCTTTATCTCTTAAATATGTTTCTTCCCTCTTTAAAAATGCAATATTTCTTTTTAAAGCAGGATATAGATGAGCCTGTCCCTAGCAGGGCAGGCTGGGCTTCATCTGTCAACCTGATTATGCAAAGCCTCTGTTTTCAGCTGGCATCTGAGGTGGATTTCAAAGCCATGACTCACGTGTGCTCCAAGCACACCATGCAGACAGCACGCGTCGTGGAGAGCCCGGGCACCCTGGGCTGCGGTGGCTCGTCCCTCCGTGGTGCCAGAGACAGGGTGACTGGCGGGACTCCGTGTCCACACGCTGCACATGGAGCGCAGGCAGGCTCCTAGGCAAATGCTCCATGGTGCGATCATGCCACACAAACGGTCCATGATAGCTTTGCGAAACTCAAAGCTGAGCCGGCGGCTCACGCCTGTCATCTTAGCTACTCAGGAGGCTGAGATCTGAGGATCACAGTTCAAAGCCAGCCCAGGGTAGAAAAATCCGTGAGATTCTTACCTCCATTGAACCACCAGAAAACCGGAAGTGGCGCTGAGGTTCAACATGGTAGAACGCTAGCCTCGAGTAAAAGAGCTCAGGGACAGTGCCCAGGCCCTGAGTTCAAGCCCCAGGACCAACAACAACAAAGCCCTCAAAGCTGTAGTTACAATGCTTGTCCTGTGTGTGCTGTATGCATGCAGAGAAGATACCCATGATGGGGGTCCTCAGACTTGGAGACCAGCGACAAAGTCCCACCATCGCAAACCTCCACTGCACACGGCATCCTTCAGAAAGCAGGCTTGTGTGCATATGCATATGGCCCTGTATATGCTTTCCTCTGTGTGTGTGTGTGTGTGTGTTTATAATTTAGACCTGATTCCTTCAAACAGCTAATGCATAGCTTCACAAGATGAACTCCAGGGAAACATATGTTGTTGGAAGAGAGAGAAAGAGCGAGCTAGAGGGAGAGGTGAAAGATGGCTGGAGAGGGGAAGGGTAGGCCAACACAGTCATGCTATTCAATGTTCGTAGGTGAAAATGGAACAGGCCGCTAGAGGGCAGCGGTGGGGAGAAAGATGAAAGGGGTGATATCAATCTGGAGGCCTTGTATTTGTACATTGATATGCTGAATTGAAACCTCTTCGTGTAACTGCTGAAAGGGAATTAAAAAAAAAACTAGTGAGCTGTGGGGGGCCATCTTACAGACTGGACAATTTCTGCCAGCATCTCTGACCTCTGCCCACCAATGCCAGAAACACCATCCAGCCAGGACAACCAAAATGTCTTCATGCATTGCCACATGATCCCAGATAGCCCCTCTGGTTCAGAACCATTCATCTACTGAGCTGGGCACCGGTGGCTCATGCCTGCAATCCTAACTACTTAGGAGGTTGAGATCTAAGGACCAAGGTTTGAAGCCGACCCAGGCAGAAAAGTTCACGAGGCTCTCTTATCTCCATCCAACCAGCAGCAAGTCAGATATGGCGCCGTGGCTCAGGTGGCAGAGGTCCAGCCTTGAGTGAGCAAGCTAAGCGAGAGAGCAAGGCCCTGAGGTCAAGCCCCCGTACCAGCACAACAACAACAACGACAAAGAAATTCTGCACAGACACACAACAAAATACCAGCCCTACATTCCAGCCAGCAGCGTGAGGGCATGGGGTGAGTAGAAGACTTTGGCTAGCTGCGTCCCGTTAACTATTACTTTGCATAAAGAGTAGAGTCGCTATTGGGGAAATCTGGGTTTAATAACCAACTACTCTGGTTTGGGAGCAAACAAATTCAAGGAGTCTGTGTTGAGAACTCTGGGACGGGGCTGTTCCTGTGCAAACCATTTTCCCCAGAGGGCTTGCGTGGGAGCCCCTGAAAGGTTTGTGTTTGGGGTGTAGGGGTATCCTAAACATAAGCTGGAATGTTCTCGCGACACTTCTCTGCTTAATCATACTACACGGCACACAGTACGATTCTGGTGGAAATCATTCCTGTACTCTGTGCAGTGTCCCTCGATCCTCCGTAGTTGGATGCCCCTCCTTCTGAAAGTGGGGGAGGGACCAGTCTGCTCAGCCTCCTCCAGGGTCCCCCTCTGTAGGAGGAGACTTCACTGGGGTGGGGCAGGTGGTGAGCAGAGGTCAAAGTGCATACCCCCTAACCAGGACGCGTGAATGAGCCTCTTTGCCGACCATCCTCAAAGAGAGCCTGCCGTTGCGTTAGAGAACAGATTCAAGATCACCACTCCTTCATCTGCGCTAGAGACCAGTGAGTCTTGTGTCTGCGGGGGCCGTGGAAGAAGATCTGACGGCTCTGTCCCTGCTAGGCCTGGCACGGTCACAGAACTGAGCTCTGAGCCACATGGCCCAACGGCCAGCTGAACTTGCCCAGAGCATGGGGGTCCCCCAAGGCCCCCCTCCACCCCCGTCCCCCAGCTTGGGATTCCTCAACTCCTGGGTTGGAGGAGAGCTGGACATGGGTACATATCAGGAGTGCACGAAGTCGGGTGCCAACCACCAGCCCTCACACAGAAGGACAGGGTGCATCCCCCCTCCCCGGCATCTGCTCCCCCTCCTAGCCCCATCCCACCCCACCCCAGAGCAGGATCCTGCAGAAACGAGTCTGTCTCTCTGTCTCAAGCAGTGAGAATGGAAGGCCAAGGATGGGAAAACTGCCCAGACCAAAGGGAGTCTGGGAAGCCCCAGACTCACAGGGATGGTAGCCTAGAGAGGACTGCAGACACTGACCATTGTACTTCCCAGCCAGGCCCTTACCAGCTTGAAGATTCTGTTTTTTAGGAAACTGTTACGCAGAGGTTCCTCAGCCTTTCCTTCCTTCACCACTTCCATTTCCCTCCCAGTGATGTGGAAGCCACCGCCGCTGGGTTTTATGAAGGACTGAATGGTGTGACTTAGACATTTGCATAATGCAACCACATGACCTCCCCTGGGGATTCCCCAGGGCTGATTTCTTTTTATTTAGCCATCAGTAGCTGTCAATCAAACAACAGTTCAACCCCCTAGACCCGTTCAATGCAATTTTCTAGTCCGTTACCACCATCTTAGCTATGAGCGGCCAGATGAGTGTCTGTTCTCAAAAGTTCACCCTCCCCCACACACCCGGCAGACTCCAACATCTCAAGTCATGGCTGCTTTGCTCATCTGTACCCCGTCCCACTGAGTAGGCCTGCAGGCCTGGAACACAGGTCTAGGGGTACAGCAAGAGCTCTGAATGGGGGGGGGAATCTCTCTTACCACTCTACTCTGAACCGCACCACAATCTCAGGTGATTCTCGGCATGAATCAGGAAGGTACGCCGAGCCTTGATGGAATGGAGGAGAAATTGGAAATAACTTATGTACTCTTGAAAAGGGGAAGACATTTCAGGGTACACCAGAGCCAGCAAGGCAGATCAACATGTTGCCATGGTGGAATAATCCCCCAAACCACCTCGGGAAACTTGTCCACCATGTGCAGTGTAGTCTGTGCGGCACACAAATATGTAAAAATGGGAGGTATGTATTTATGTTTATAAAAACAACATCGAAAGGTCTAGAAAGTGGGCATCAGAGTTGGGTGTAGATGGGTGGAGTCAGGGCTATAGCCACTTGTAATGTCTGTGATGAAACCACCATGGCTGACAAGCCGAGTGTTAAACTTGATCTTTGATCCTTTACAGTTAAATAGTCTCATTAGCTAAATAGTCTCATTAGCTACCAAGTACCATAATGGACCAGGCAGTTCTACTCTCCAGAGCCAAGAATCAAGCGGGAATTCTTAAGTGGTTTGGCTTGCTTAGAAAACATAATTCCAGGCTGGGAAGGTGGCTCAGTGGTAGAGCACTTGCCTTGCATGCATGAGGCCCTGGGTTTGATTCCTCAGCACCATATAAGCAGAAAAAGCCGGAAGTGGTGCGATGGCTCAAGGGGTAGGATGCTAGCCTTGAGCTGGAGAGCTGCGGGACAGCGCCCAGGCCCAGATTTCAGGCCCCACGACTGGCCAAAAAGAAAAAGAAAAAGAAAACATAATCCCGTATCGTATCAGAAAATTAGGACTTTCCTAAGTGTATTGGGGGGGTACCCTGGATGGGACCCCCAGATGGTAGACGAATAATAGAACTCTTGCTGATGGTCCATGGAGTCATGACTTCAGCAGTAATACTTTGCCAGTGCTTGCCTTCGTTTTGAAAGATGTCACATTCCTGTAAAAGGTTACCGGCAGGGGAGGCTGGATAAAAGGCACGTGGGGCTGGCTTGTCTCCGTACCTTCGTTCCAGAATAAAGTATATTCAGAAATTGATCGCATGGGAGTTTGGTGCCTAGGTAGTTTCCTGGACTCAAAAACAAAAGACAACTCACCACACTTGAGTTTCTGCTCTTGTCTTTCATCAGCGATGCTTTGGGTGCCTGTGGGTTTGGAAGATTTGGCACTTTGGAAAACCTTGGTGAGGGAGGAGGAGGAGGAGGAAGAGAAGGAAGGAAGGAGGGAGGGAAGGAAGGCCATAGGGCCACACACAAGGGCCATGGGAAGCGGAAATAGCTGCTTCCATCTGGCATTCGGCCACAGGACACCCCAAGGGTATAGCAGCCTGGGGGGTACCCTGGCTTGAACTCAGGCTTCAGCATGGGTTCAAGAATCCTGCAGGGCCCCCTGTGTCTGGGGGACCCTTCCAGAGAACCTGCCCCTGACTACGTAAACACTGGAGACTCAGGATCAATCTCCTCCTCGCCCACGTACCTCCCTCCGCCTCTGAGCCTGAAGATTTAAACACCCCAAGTACTGTCCTGCACAGCCGTTTCTGGAGAAATACTGTCCTCTAAAGGCTTCTGGAGCCTGGTGGACCTCGGTCCTGTGTTCGATTCCCACCGCAGCACGAGGGGAGCTGTAGCTCGTGGACAGCTCTGGACTTCAGTTCTCCCTCTCATTTGGGACCACCCTCACAGAGGGCCGTAAGAACTCCACCCTCTTGAAATCAAAGCCTCCATCAAGCCCCGGTGCATCATGGGTAGTGGCCATTTCCTGATTCCCGCCCCCAGAAAGCAAGCTCCAGAGCCACCTCATCTTCTAGAAAGTTCCCCTAGTCAAACCAGGAAAAAAGATTCTTAGATGTAGATGGCTGTGTGTCTGGCTTGGACTCTCACCCTCAACCCCAGGCAGAGGGAGAGCCCCAGTCTCGTTGTCGGGTCTTAGAACCCATCTCACCCGCACAAAATAGAGCTGTCCATCGGGGGTGAAAGACGCAGCCTGCACCCCCTTCATGCGAGAATAAAGAACCCTTGCTAACCATCGTTAGCGTCCTGTGGCTGGTGTCTGCACAAGGCTGACAGGAAGTTGCCACCCCTCCACTTCCTGGGTTGAGTGGCGGACTGCTCCCCCACCAGCCCGCAGGCTACGTGGGGCCCTCTGCCTTCCTGAGTGGAGATCCTCACAGGTGAATCAGAACCAGGCTGGCCCTCTCCTGCCCCGCCAGGCTACCCCACACCCGCCACAGGCCAGCTGACCACAGGGTCCTGGCAGCTGCTGGCCGGGCTTAGAGGGCATCCTGGATGGTGGATGGCGGGGTCCGGTGCCCCTGGCTCTTACCCGCAGCTCAGCAACACCTGTGATGCCCGCAGGGGCCCTCTGCCCACCCCGGAAGGGCCTGCAGCCCTCTGGGGTCCACTGATCCATTCTCTCTGCTGTCCCCATCAGTCGAGCAGTTGGCTTCTGGACCCAAGGAGAGTGAGGTGGCTATGGATGCCCATCAAGACTGCTCCTCCTGGCATCCAAGCCCCAACAGCCCGGTCTGGCAGCTCGTGGTGCTCCCTGCAGGACTCTGGTCCCTGGCTCTGTAGGAAAGGCAGGTGTGTAGCTGGACACAGGCGGTTCCCCCCTGCCCAAACCCCTCTCCATTATCCCCCTGCCTTGGTCTCTAAGAGTGGTCTCTACAACCACCAGCTCATCATGAATTTCCTTCTGAACCTGTCATCTGAGCTACTCAGGAGGCCGAGGTCTGAGGATCGCATTTCAAAGCCAGCCTGGGTGATAAAGTCCAGTCTGTGAGACTCTGATCTCCAATAAACTACTCAGAAAAAGCTGGAATCGACTCTGTGGCTTAGGTGGTAGAGCGCTAGCCTTGAGTACAAAGAGGCTCAGGGACAGCGCCCGGGCTCTGAGTTCAAGCCCCAGGACCAGCACACACACACACACAAATTCATGATCAAACCTAGTAGCCAACCTCTAGAAAGACCTGTTAAAGTCTTCTCGAAATCCATTTTATGTAAGCTGTTGCACCTCTGAGCCTCAGTTTCCCCCCCCTGCCACTGGGACCACCGTGACCCATCTATCTCAGGAGTGTTCTGAGCATCAAATAAAGTATTTCATCAAAAGCATCACTGCTAAGAGGACCACTGGGTCCTGGCAGAAGTCTCTCAGCGGAAGGAGCTGGTTACCGCTTTTGCTGATGAGAAGGAGAGCATCTGGCCTGGGCTTGGGTCACGGCTGGCGGGTGCCTGCCTGGGCTGCCAGCCAGGGCCATCAGCCTGAAGTCTGCACCCCGGTACCCACATCAATGTGGTGGTGACGGAAGGCATGCCGGGCTTCGTTGAATCGATCGTTCTGCCATCCACCCTGTCCACTAGCCTCAGTGCTGCCCGTCGATTACCCATTAGCACACGATCTAGTCAGTCTATTAAGACAGAGCAAGGGAAAGGGTGGACATTGTCCAAAAGAAATGTACTCACTACCTGACGTGTGTTAACTGTCACACCTCTGTGAGTCACCTTTATCAATGACAACAAAAATTAGAATTTTATAAAAGAAAAGAACAGACGACAACACCTTAGGCATTCAGCCAGTTGACGATAAGTAGAGGAGAGAGAAAAGTAATCTCGTAGGCCAATGAGCAACCTCAGTTTCAGATCACTGAATCCTTTCGTGTGTCTGTGTGCTGGTACTGGGGCTTGAACTTGGGACCCGGGGCCTCTCCCTGAGCTTTCTCTGCTCAAGGTGCTTGAGCAACACCTCCACTTCCGGCTTTTCACTGGCTTTCCTACAGACTTTTCTGCCCCAGCTGGCTTTGTCCTAGGAGCCTCAGATCTTCACGTCTTAAGTAGCCAGGATTATAGGTATGAGCCACCAGTGTAGGACACCGATATATATTTTTTTCATCGGACACCTTGAACTTCCTATTGCATAAGTCTTCGTTTTCTTACATACATGAACTTATCTGAGCCTCCATTTCCCCATCTGTAATATGGCCAGGAGCAGTAGGTTTGAAAGGACGGTGAATGCAACTTGCCTCTGAGAGTTACCATCTAGAACAAAGAGCTGAGAATTTGACCTCTGGCATTCCTGCCTCTGGTCTGGGCCTACAGCCACCTCCTCCTGGGGACCAGGTGAGCCCCCCGGGTAAGACGAGACCTCCAGCAGGCCCCTGCTGCTGCTCCCCCTCCTCCTCCTGGAATGAGGCTGGCCATCCCTGCAGCCGACGACGACGATGAATAATAACTGGAGAAAGGGTCGCTCTGGTTCCCAAATAAACAGGCTTGTGAGTGATAAGGGGACCCCCCCTTCTCTCCCACCCCCATCCCCGCCCGGGCAGCTGTGGCTGGCAGCATCGTGTGTGTGTGCACGTTTCCTACATGCAAGAGAATAAACACCCCACAAGATCCACTTCAAAAGGCCCAGGGCTGCCGTGGACAGGCAGCTGCTGCTGCTGCGACCAGTGTACAGGGGGGTGGCGGGGCGGGGCCTGAACCAAGGGGTTGGGGTGGCCTCTCCGGCAACCCCCGGCCCCCGAGACGTCCAAATACATCAGTATGGAGGCCTCAAAAGCCCAGAGACCGAGAGCAGGAAAAATAAATAATTCCCGTTATCTCTGATGAATTTTTGTCTTTGATCTCCTTCCCCCCCCTCCCTCTTTTCCTTCCATCGCTCTTTCTCCCCACCCCCTGCCCTGATTTTTTTCCCCCTCTCCCCACTACCTTTAAAAAAAAAAAAAAAAAAACCTCTCCTCTTAACTGTTTGATTTATGCTCCCAAGTGCTCTGTGAGCCTGACGTCCTCTGATGAATGATCGGGGTGGTTCTTTTGTGCAGACACCAGGATGGGCCTCGGAGAATGGGGGAGAGAAGCTCTCCTAACAGAGAAGAGCCCTGGCACTGGAGAAGAGCAGGCCGGATAGACACACGTGGCGTGCGTGTGGAGGTGTGTTCCTAGATGCTCACCCCCACCCTGTTCCCCAGAGCTTGGACCCCTCTGCTCCCTTTTGCCTCCTGGGCCAATCTAGGAAGAGAAGAAAGATGCTTGTTCTTCCTTTTCTCCTTGAAGGGAGAAGGAAGAAGGCCTGGTCTCCATTCGATCACGCCAGGACCTCAGGTTGTACGGCCAGAGGGCCCAGGTTCAAGTCCCAGCTCTGCCAGCCTCCTGTGAGCGCAAAGCCTTGGCATAAGGTGGCCGATTCAGCACGCCAGGCTCATCTCCTGCACAGATAGAGCGGTCATCCACGTTGGTTCTGAAAAGCCGAGCTCAGAAGCCGAGCTTGCTGGGGTCAGCTCCTCCTCCAACCTCTGAGTGGATGGACGGTCACAATGCTGCAAGAATGGGCGAATGGGCCACGAGGATTCCTCCTGTGTGGGGCACTGCGTGGCTTCTTCCGTGGAGATAGGACAGCCAGGCATTTGAACTCGGAGCCTTGCACTTGCCAGGAAAAAAACTTGACCCAATGAGCCAAACCCCCAGACCCTTTTGCTTTTAGTTCTTGGTTGATTTTTTTCCCCCATGTGAATGCCAGGCTTAGGACCTTGATCCTCCTTTTTATGCTTCTCACATGCTAGGATAAACAGGTGCATCTCAGCTTTTCTATTAGCGGACATAAGTGTCTCAAACTTTTTTTTGCCTGGGCTGGCACCAAACTTCAATCTTCCCGACATCCACCTCCCGAGGAGCCGGGATTACAGGGGTGAGCCACCATGCCCAGCAGCCTTCCTTTCTTTCATGTTCGGCCATTTCATCCTCGGAGGAAGAGGCTGGTAGGACTCCTTTTCGTGGATGGGCACAGCCAAATGCCCCTGGTGGAATGGGCCAGGCCAAGCCTGCTCTCCACTAAACCCAGCCTGTCACTGCCCTGGGACTGGATACAATGGCTCCCAGCCCCAGATGGGGATAACTGATACTGTAGGAGTGGGATCTTTGCTACAAGGCCTGCGGCAAGCTCTTCACCATCCTGAACCCGTTTCCTCACCCAGAAAATGGGAAGAACAGTAAGGATCTCACGGATGGGGCTCCAGAGAACGTCAGAGCAGATCCCGGTATCAGGTTAGCCCTAGCCGTTTCCCACTTCATCTGAGACACGTGGGGCTCCGCATCACCCCTGCCCTGGGCCCTCATAAAGAGGCGTGCTGGGAAAAGAAGCTCTCATTCTGGCAGGTGAGACGCAGCAGCGGTGCATTACTCGGTACCCGCTGCCAGAGTTCAGACAGGAGTCTGCGTGGATGCTCAGAAGGGTCCTTCGAGGGGGTGCGGGAGGGGGTATCTGATTGGGGTGTGGCTCTCCTTGGCCACCGCCCCGCCCCACCCCATCTTCCTGTCTACATTTCCTGCCTGGTCCAACTAGAATAAAGTCCTACAGGGCTGGTGTTCCAAAACGAGGGATTAAAAATGAACCCAATTAAGAAGATGGATCAAACTAGAAAAGGTTAAAATAACAGCCTGACTGTAAAACGGCTCCCCTGGCCCGGGGAGCGCCCTTGCTGTCACCCCTGGGAAGAATCCGGCGCTCCCTGCCTCTTAGTTCTCGTGGGGGTAACTGGCCTTGCTCCCAGGGAATCCAAGAGAAGAAGCCAAGGCAAGGCTATCCCACGGGGGAGGGGGTGGCTTTTGGCTCTTCCCATGGTGCTCCACGCACTGCTTGCTAAGCCGTCTGCCCCCTCCTGCTTGTAACTGGGCTCCACGAGACCCCAACACCAAAGCCCTCCCTGTGTGCACGCGGCGGCGGCTCCAGACCCAGCCTTGCTGGTAAACATTTGGCTTCGTCCCACACAGATCCTCTGTGGAGAGCAGGCAGGGCTGGGCCCATCCTGGCCCTCGTTCCAGGCTTTTCTGGTAATTTTCCACTTGGAACAGGTTGTACTTGCCTGGAACTGTATGTAGAAGAGGTTAGGATATCTCCAGAATCATCAGAGGAGAAAGCCAGACCCGTGTATGGTGTCAGCTGACCATCAACTACATAGGAAGGGGAATCACACAGTATGGCGGCCTAGACCACGTGGCGTCAGTTGACTGGAATTAAATGCACTTCCTCCAGCCCTTGGGCCTTAGACCTATGTTGTAACTCTGGGCTCTCTGTAAGGCGGTTAGAATGGACTAAAGTCACACGATTGAGGCTCAGACCGAATGTGGCCAACACTGTTCATGATCAGCGATAATAGCACGATGCCGTGTGTCCCAGTGTCTCCTGGCTGTGAACTCAGAATCCAAGGAGGAGGTAGTGTGAGGACGGAGGGGCTCACAGAGCCCCAGGACGGCTGTGTGCCCAGCGTCTGAGTCCCCGGTGCTGGGTTTGGTCCTTGGTTACACCACGAGGCTTCGGATGACGACTCAACCTGCTGTGCCTCAGTTTCCTCCCCTGTGGGCCGGAGGTGATAGGCTCTCCAGGTATGGCTGCGTCACTGAGACAGACAGGAGATTGGCCTGGCAGGTGATAAAGGCTCTGTAAACCCGAGGTTCAAGCGTGTGCATCGAGACCCTTTTGAGAGAAGAGGCTCAGGAGCAAAGATGGGAGCGCTCCCGGGAAGGGCATGAGCTGGGATCGCTGTGTGACTGCTCTTCTTCTCCACTCCTGCCCTGGCCGTTCTCCGGCTTCCATTTCAGAAGAACAAATTCCTCTTGAGGAAGCTCCCAGCCCATCTGCTTCAACGTTCAAGGGAGAGATGCCAGACAACCTCCCCGGCGGGGGCCTCGCTGCCTCTGATAAGAAGGATGAAAAGAGGTGAATTCTAAAAATTAAACAAATCCTGGTGTCTTGGAAAGGTCACCGGGCTCCCAGTTCGGCCGTCCTGTCGGAGACAGACTGCAGGGCCGGGCCAGCCCTGCAGGGAGAGGAGCAGAGTCCCCAGAGCTGATGAACCCGGGGCGGACAGACCGGAGCAGGGCCAGACCCCAGCGTTCACTCCAGGTCCGAGGCCCACCGGCCCAGGGTGTGGCTGTCCGTGAAGCTGGCTGCCCACAGGTGTCTCTGGGACAGGCACAGGGCAAGGCACACAGAACTGTGGTGTATTCCCTGGACAGCCCACTTCCTGTGGGCAGTGAGCACTTCCTGCCCCCATGAGCACTTCCTGATCCAGTAGGCATTTCCTGCCACCACTGGGCACTTCCTGCCTTTGTGCTACTTCCTGGGCCCCCCCCCAAAGGCATTTCCCCACTCCATGGGTACTTCCTGCCTCCATGGCCATTTCCTGTCTCTCTGGGTATTTCCTGCCCCCACTGGGCACTTCCCGCTCTAGCCCCAGACAAGGACCCCACCACCTTCTAGTGGCACTCCGTCTCGGGGCAGCACAGAGGAGCGGCCTGTTGGGCTCTGCTGCGCTCACTGGTGGGGTGCTGTTCCCACATTAGACTTTCACCCCCATTGCTTGCAGACACGAACATTAAGACCAGCCTCTCATGTATCAGTGTCCGCCATTATGGGGAGGAGAAAGTCTGCAGAAAAATGACTTCCAGCAGTGCCGGCTCTCCTGTATCCACTGGGAGACGGGTGTTGTTTCCCCTCTTCTCGGGTCTGGCCTGGCCCCGGACCTTACTTTAACCAACAGAGTGTGGTGGAGGTAATACGCTGAGACTTCTGCGCTCTTAAGAGAGATCACAGCTGTTCCTTTCCCTTCTAGAAACCGACACTGCTGCTGTGAGAAAGGCCCGGCTAACGCGTACAGAAGCCAGAGGCCCAAGGACCCTTTCAGGGCCCTGTGGGAACCCCCAGCTAAATGTGAAGACAGAGACTCTGACAGGAGACCCACCCAGCCGAGCCCTGGCCGAATGCCCGACCCACAGCGTCATGAGAAATGAGCAATCGTGGCACTACATTTGGGGGAGTGTTTAGTCACGCAGCAAGGAAGAACCCCAGGAACACAGGGATTTTTGTCTGTGCGGGTCCCATTGGAACCCTGAGCCTCACCTAGAACCTGGCCCCCAGGACAGTGGCTTCTGAATTCCAATAGATGGCCAAAGAAAGCCACGGGTCCAGGCAGGCCCCAGGCCTCGGCCACCTCTGCGTCTCTGGGTCTTCTCCCGGGTCCACCCTTTATCCAGAGCCACCAGGTCTCAGGTAATAGAAAAAGATGGGATCAGCAGGCTGAGGAGATCTGGAAATGTCTCCGCACCTCATCAAGTTGCCAGAGGGGTTATGTCCCCTTCCCAAAGGGGGGCAGCCATCCACCAAGCTCTGCTCCCCATTCTCCTTCCACTGGGGGGCTGCACCCCATTCTTCCCCAACCCAGAAATAGGAAGGGATCCTTTCACCTCTTGATACCGTGAGAGGCCCCCCCTCCCTGCTTGTCTCCCCAGCACTGCGCTCCACAGTGGGGGGGGGTCATGTCCTTCCCCCTTCCCCCACCTCTCATCATACCCCTGTGCCAACTTCTGAGAGCCAAGAACGGAGGGTCCTGAAGGAAGGGCGGGTCCCACCATCCTGTTCTCCCACCTCCCACACCTCGAGTGCTTTGGAGAAGGAAGCCACTTCTGACTGCGAGAGGGGAGAGAGGAGAGCTGAACCCCCCTCCCAGAGAGCACCGAGTCCCCTTATCTGTCCCCAGCCCTGCCCCAGCCCCTCCCCGGGCCAGGCCGGGCCTGACAAGCTCATACATTCGCACTTTTCCAAAGCAGTGTCCACTTTGGGACGAGTGGTGGGGGCCCAAGAGCAGTCATTTCCTTTGACAAATGCCAGTGCTGACAGCTGGACACTGTCCTACAATCCCCGGCCCCCCACTGCCCACTTCCCCCCCACCTCCCGCCCGGGCGCTGGCAGAGCAGGAAGGCGCTCAGAGGCAAGTCCTTCTCCAAGGACAGAGACCCAAGAGGACGTCCACTGCGTGCAATCTCACACCGACCGTCAGGGTGGCCCAGGCTGCACAGGGCCAGACGCCCGGCTGCGCCCTGAGCCTGGCCAGCTTCCCTGCCTCATCCTGGCTCTCCTCAGCGGTGGAAGAGAGGTGGCTGTCTGGCTGTAACTGCTTGGCAAACCGCACGGACTCAGCTGGAGGCAGTGGGCATCACTCTGGCTGCCGGTCAGCGCCGTCGGTTGCCTGGTGAGCGCTCAGAAACAGGCTCTAGTAGTGTTGGATCCATAGTGTCGGTTGAGCTGGGGTCTCTTTTGAAGGCTGGGTCAGGAATGATCTCCCAAACTCCTCGGTTATTGGGCAGGAGGTGGTCTCTCACAAGCTGTAGAACTGAGAACCCCAGGCCAGGTGTGGTGGTTTATGCTTGTAATCCCAGCTATCTTAGGAGAGTGAGATCCAGAGGGTCATCCAAGGGACCCCCATCTCAACTGATAAGCTGGACATGTCATTGTATGCCTGCAATCCCAGCTCTTTGGGAGGTGGAGATCAGGAGGTTTGCTGTCCAAGACCAACCTGGGCAAAACATTGAGAGTCTCCTACACACACACACACACACACACACACACACACACACACACACACACACACACACTTCAATCAACACACCAGGCAAAGGGGTACATACCTGTATTTTGAACCCCTCGGGAGGCACAGGTAGGAGACTCGTGATCCTCTAAAGCTAAAAGGATTGGGGGCCATGATTCAGAGTGCCTGCCTTGCAAGTGCAAGGCCCTGAGTTCCAACCTTAGAACCACTAAAAAAAAGCAAAGGGAGAGATCTTCAGTTCCATGCTGGCTGGTGGCCAGAGGCCACCCTGGGGTCCTGGGTCTCTCCAACATGAAAGTAGCTTCGCCAACCCCAGCAGGGGAAACAGAATTCCGTGAACATGGGCCGTGACATCGCCATGGGGACAGCCCACCCCCTTTGCCCTCAGCTAGTTACCTAGGAGCCAATCACGGGTGCCCGTTCACTCTGGAGGATTCAGAAGGGCCTCCTGACTTCATGGTTATCCAATGAGGCCCTGGGTAAGTCATTTCCCCATGGCCCTCCTCTTTGCAGGGAGCCACCGTTCCTGTTCTAGCCATTCCAGGTTACAGAGCTGGTAGAGAGCACAGAAATCCCGGCAATGGGGGAAGTCTCCCGAGGAGCCAAATTCTGAGACTGGAAGTGGGATGGTGGAGAGGAGGGAGGACAGAGAATGAAACAGGAAGGTAGAGAGGAGGAAGGAAGGAGAAGGAGACAGGAAGTGGGATGGTGGAGAAGAGGGAGGAAGGAGGAGACAGGAAGGGGGATGGTGGAGAGGAGGGAGGAAGGAGGAGGCAGGAAGTGGGATGGTGGAGAGGAGGGAGGACAGAGAATGAAACAGGAAGTGGGATGTAAAGAGGAGGGAAGTAGGAGGAGACAGGAAATGAGATATAGAGAGGAGGGAGGAAGGAGAAGGAGGAGACAGGAAGTGGGATGGTGGAGAGGAGGGAGGAAGGAGGAGACAGGAAGTGGGATGGTGGAGAGGAGGAAGGAAGGAGAAGGAGACAGGAAGTGGGATGGTGGAGAGGAGGGAGGAAGGAGGAGACAGGAAGTGGGATGGTGGAGAGGAGGGAGGAAGGAGGAGGCAGGAAGTGGGATGGTGGAGAGGAGGGAGGAAGGAGGAGACAGGAAGTGGGATGGTGGAGAGGAGGGAGGAAGGAGGAGGCAGGAAGTGGGATGGTGGAGAGGTGGAGGAAGGAGGAGACAGGAAGTGGGATGGTGGAGAGGAGGGAGGAAGGAGGAGGCAGGAAGTGGGATGGTGGAGAGGAGGGAGGAAGGAGGAGACAGGAAGTGGGATGGTGGAGAGGAGGGAGGAAGGAGGAGGCAGGAAGTGGGATGGTGGAGAGGAGGGAGGAAGGAGAAGGAGACAGGAAGTGGGATGGTGGAGAGGTGGAGGAAGGAGAAGGAGACAGGAAGTGGGATGGTGGAGAGGAGGGAGGAAGGAGGAGACAGGAAGTGGGATGGTGGAGAGGAGGGAGGAAGGAGGAGGCAGGAAGTGGGATGGTGGAGAGGGGGGAGGAAGGAGGAGACAGGAAGTGGGATGGTGGAGAGGGGGGAGGAAGGAGGAGGCAGGAAGTGGGATGGTGGAGAGGAGGGAGGCAGGAGAATTCATTTCAGGGTCTACCACAGGGTGGAGGGCAGTGGCGGGCGGTACGCAGGTGTGAAGGTATTTGAACCCACTGAACTCTCCCCCTCAGTTCTGGCAGAGGAAAATGGAGTTGAGCAGAGAACAGCCAGGGCTGGAGGAAAGGGCGTTAGCTCCGCACACATGGCTGCCAGGCTGTGTTGCCACCCGCCATGCCCCACGCTGGCAGGCCGGGCCCTTCGCTCCTTGGTGCTGATTGACAGCATTCCCCCAACTCCCACCCCCTCACCCATCATTCCTTCCTGCTCTCACCCATCCCACCTTTCAAGGGCCGGCCAGGACCCCACACCCATCCATCCACAGTGCTGACCCCGTCCACCCTCCATCTCAGAGCCACCTTCCACGCCTGCCCTGCTCTGGCCTTCCTCACAGTCCTCCAGATACACACGACACAGAGGAGGAAACTGAGGCTGGCGTCCAAGGACAGAGATGAGATTGTCCCGCCCAGAGCTGCTCATCTTCCTGGCTCTGTAGCTGGACACTTAGGGGTACACTCTGTGGATACCCCATTACAGACTTGTACCCCAGCCACCTGGGGTCTTGTTGACCCCTGTGGTCTTCTGCATCAAGGGGGTCTGGGTGAGGCCTGGGACTCTGAATTTCCAGCCAGCTCTGGGTTGGTGCTGCTGGTCCTGGTGGTGAAGTTTGAGAAGCTACATCTGACATGTGGCCCCTCAGATACTGGGGGTGTTGTATGAGAACTTCTGGGGTCGCCTCAGTACAACTGGTGTGAGCTTGGGGCAGTGGGTGGGGGTCATTCGTTGGGCAGGTCATCTACTGCCTTGGTGAAAAGTGGGTTTGAGCAGAGGCATTGCCTGTTTACAAAAATAATCAATGAAGCCGGGCACCAGCGCTCATGTCTGTAATCCCAGCTACTCCTCATGCTGAGATCTGAGGATCCCAGGTCAAAGCCAGTCTGG
The DNA here is from genome assembly GCF_024711535.1 of Dipodomys merriami. Lineage (NCBI taxonomy): Eukaryota > Metazoa > Chordata > Mammalia > Rodentia > Heteromyidae > Dipodomys > Dipodomys merriami. The sequence goes on from NW_027205605.1 coordinate 55,366, forward strand.
AGAGGAAAGTCCAGGAGACTCGTATCTCCACTGAATCACCAGAAAACTGAAGTGGCGCTGCGGCTGGTGGTACAGCACCAGCCTTGAGTGAAAAACGAAGGGACAGTGTCCAGGTCCCGAGTTCAAGCCCCAGTATCGGCACCTCCAAACAGGAATAAAACAAATCCTCCTGCCACACCGAAATCTAAGTCTCTGCCTCTCAGGGCTGAACCCTCTCCTCTGTCGGCACCCACAGTCCTACAAGTAGCAGGGTGCAGAAAGGAGGATGGAGGACCTTCATGGTAACATGGGCAGGGCCACCACCAGGGAGGACAGACAGGGATGAGGAGGAGCGGGGTCTCCATCTCATGGGGAAAGCCGAGGGCCACCCCAGGAAGCCAGTAGAACGACTTCCTGGCGCCCTGCCCAGAGTTGCTCCTTGTGGCCTGGGCTCAGCAGAGCCCGAGGACTGTGCGGGAGGAGAGGCAGCGCTGAGCAGCTTGGGACTGCCTGTGGTGTGAACTCCCGGAAGTGAACTCGGGCCAGGCAGGAAGCCAGGTGACAGGTGATGGAGGTTCGGAGTTCAGCTAGACCCGGTGACCTAAACCCCAAATTGCCAGGACACTGGGCGAGGACCTGGGTTTCCACAGGCTATGGGCCCCTCCCCAGGACAACACAGAGCCCCACATCCATCTCTTCCTCCACGAATGAAGCCAGAGGAACCCCAATATCCATGGACACTCCCCTCCCCACCCCGCCCGCCCCAAGACAGCCATGGGTCTGGGCCCCTGGGAGCCCAGGAACAGGATGACTGTGTGCGCCCCACCTTCAAACCTCGCTCTGCTCTTCCCGGGGATGTGTGCACCCCACCCCTCCCGCCCACCCCCACAGTCCTCTGTCTCCCCCCCCCCCCCCCCCCGTCTCCCTCAGTGACATGAGGTGAGATTGTGGTTGGGATCTCCCAAAATAGAGCTGAGAACCCGTTCTTCCAGTGGCACAGGACACACCGCACCCGCCGGGTAAAATCTAGAGGAGCAGCAGTTGCCATGGCTGGATCAGCAGGGTGTCCGGGTTCTGTCCCCAAACGTGGGCAGCGGTGAAATGAGACCTCCTGGGGGCCCATACCGGGGATGTGATTGGTCACACTCTCTCTGGAAGGCAACAGAGTAAAATCCAAAATTCTCGGGTTACATGGAGAGTTAGGATCCAAAAGATTTGGACCTGGGGGTCCTTGGGATGCATTTTATGACACCAAAGAACTGGCATTGTCTGTCTGTCTGTCTGTCTATGACTGGGTATGGGCAATGCACCCACAGCAGAGAATTTCCTGTGACTTTTTTTTTTTTTTGCCAGTCCTGGGACTTGAACTTAGGGCCTGGGCGCTGTCCCTGAGCTTCTTTTGCTTGAGGCTAGCATTCTACCACTTGAGCCACAGCGCCACTTCCAGCCTTTTCTGTGTATGTGGTACTGAGGAACGGAACCCAGGGCTTTGTGCATGCTAGGCCAGCACGCTACCACAGAGCCACCTTCCCAGCCCCACCCATGACTATTTACAAGCATGCTGGCAGCCCATGCATTTCAACCGGAAAGCATGGCCGCAATGTATTGGTAACGTAACAATGGGCCAATCAAGTTCTCCAAAACAAAGCCAGCCTCGTGTGTGTGTGTGTGTGTGTGTGTGTGTGTGTGTGTGTGTGTGTGTGTGTGTGTGTGTGTGTGTACACGTGATGGCAACGCATGGGAGGGGAGTTAGGCATCACTTTGTTGGAGGGTGTGACCATCTTCTGACTTGTGTAACTTTCCTTGAAGATGTGCTTTGAGCGGTTGTAAAACTCCAAGATTCAAAGCTACTAAAAACCCTGAACGGCTGCTCACTGGAGTCAGGGTATCTCACCCCTTACCTGTCTCCCAGGGTTCCTGCTGGTCCTGGGCCTCCGTCCCCTCCACGGTCCCCTCCACCGACCCCTCCACACCTCTCCCTGCCTAGCCCCCTCCCTCCCAGGCCTCCTGGGATGTCTCACACTGACTGGCCCAGGCTGCCCCAGCCCTGACCTGCTCTCCAAGAGGTTGAGAGGCCGAGGTGAGATAACTCAGCTCTGGCCACGCCCTCAAGGGAAGGGAGAGGAGGAGAAAGTCTGGTGCCTCACCAGGGCCTCCTCTGACAACCCCAGGGCCTAACCCCCCAGGGGCCAGGTCCGACTCTGGGCCTTTATTAAATGGGTCAGCACACCCCAGCACCATGGTGCACAGAGCTTGCGAGAAGGGCAAAGACGGAGGCCAGCACCTGCCATTTCGGGGCCTTGGTTTACTCCTCTGGGAAATGGGTGTGCTAAGAGCAGTCCCTTCGAGGATGAAGGCAATACTGGGCCTTGAACTCAGGACCTCCTGCTCTTGCTTAGCTTTTGTGCTCCAGGCTAGCACGCTAGCACTTGAGCCATACCTTCACTTCTGGCTTTTTTGGGGGGTAGGGAGGCAGTTAATTAGAAATAAGAATCTCAGCCAGGTGTCGGTGGCTCATGCCTGTCATTCTAGCTACTCAGGAGGCTAAGATCTGAGGATCACGGTTCAAAGCCAGCCCAGGCAAGAAAAGTCCATGAGACTCTTATCTCCAATGAACCACCAGAAAACAGGAAGTGGCACTGTGGCTCCAGTGGTAGAACTCTAGTCTTGAGCCGAAGAGCTGAGGAGCTAAGGGACAGCACCCAGGCCCAGAGTTCAAGCCCCACAACCACAAAAAGAAAAAGAAAAAAGAATCTCTCAGATTTGTCTGACCGGGCTGGCTTCAAACCATGATCCTCAGACCTCAGCCTCCAGAGTAGCTGGGGTGACAGGCGTGAGTCACCAGTGAAAGACTCCTGTGTTTATTTTCAGTCTCTGTTTAATTCTCTAGGTATCTATCTACGTTCTCCTGTTTTGATATGTCCCCCTACATATTAGACCTCTTGTTGATACATCTTTGTAGAAAAGAGGTCTGCTGGTGAATGCAATAATAATAATAATAATAATGACCCTGTGAAGAATAATAATTGGTCCCCACCGTGAGTTGGGGGCTGAGGATGGGTCAGCCTGGTGCTGGTCTTGCAGAGTTAGAGTCAACAGACGGCTGGGAAAATCCCTACAACACGAGCAGCCACTTAGGTGAATTTTCCCGGTATTGGCAGCACAGGAGCCGCACGTGGTGCCTTCTGGGTAATCCCTGTATCTGCCCTCTGAGCCGTGCACCAAGTTAGGCCGGCCCCCACCCAGGACCTGCTCAGCCAGTGGCACTGGCTAGAGTACCCCAGGCAGGGGGAGGGGGTGTGGGGACCCATCTCCGGGGTCTAAGGATAAGTCTTTGTCATAATACTCAGGGCACATATGTGCAAATGGAACCAGGTGACTCAGGGTGGTGGGGAGGTTGGGGGAGATGAGGAGAGAGGGATGGAAGAAGGGCTGACGTTTCTGGAGACACGCCGGACTCCCAAACTGACATGTCCAATGGAAACCCCTTGGTTACACCGACCTAACGATAAGAACGCAAGCCCGGTCCCTCCTGATCTTCTGCCATACGCGTAGCCTAATTCATCTTCTCTCTCTGTGTAAAGTGGGGTTGTTGCAGTCCGAGCAATGATATTCATTAATGATATTCATTGTGGGTACTGTGTGTCAGGAGCCGCCCGCCCCCCCGTAGCCCCCCCCGTAGCCCCCCTCCATTGCCCCCCCGTTAGTTCCTCTCCCTCGACCTGGTGAGGGGGAGGGCATCCCAGATCTCACTTTGTGTGTTTGGGAGGGGGGGAAGGGAGGGGGGCATGGCAGGTGTGGAACTGGTGACATGAAGAGACTGTTCTTGCAACTATGCTATGGAGATGAGATACTGTGGGTAAACTCTTCCCCCACCCATTTCTCAGATGAGGAAACTGGGTGGGGGGCATAGAGGCTGAACCACATCCAAGGTGTCAGGAAGAGAAAGGGGAGCCCTGGGGCACACAGCAGACTTTCTATCCGCACTTTCACCCTGAGCCAGCCCATGGGTGCTCCTGCTCAAAGAGCTCTGAGGACCCCTAGTGGCCAAATGTTGTCTTGCTTGGGGACAAATTGGACCTGTGGGCCTGAAGGCAGGATTTCTCTCTCTGTCTCTCTCTGTCTCTCTGTCTCTCTGTCTCTCTCTGTCTCTCTCTGTCTTTCTCTGTCTCTGTCTCTGTCTCTCTCTCTCTCTCTCTCTCTCTCTCTCTCTGGTGGAGAGAAAAAGGGAAATTCCCACAAAAGCATTGGGCTCTTTTCATCTATGCATTAAACGAGGGTCCAAGTGGACGCCTAGAATCCTAGCTACTCAGGAGGCTGAGATCTGAGGATCAAACGGTCGAAGACAGCAAGAGCATTAAGTGAAGCCCTGAATTCAAGTCCCAGTACCCCCGCAGGGCAACAGCCACAATCTTCCTTTCCTATGCTTCTCATCACATATCAAAGAAATATCCATCCATGGTTATGTCCGGCTGGTAGGATTCATTACGGGCAACTTTGAATATTCTTTGTTCTTAACTGTATTTACTAAATTCGATAAACAAAAATGCTAGATTTTTTTTTCTTCCATGGTTACTCTATCTATGTCCTGTGAAATTTTCATGTACTTTTAATTTCCTACAGGAGAAGGTGGCAGGCCAGAGTAGTCAAAAGCCTATGTAATGATCCAGAAAAGGCCTTGTCCTGGCTGGCTGGCCCCAGGGTGCTTCATCCTAGTGGGGGCTCCCCCCGGGCTGGCCGGGGCCCCAGGAAGACCCATCGATGCCATGACTTTTCCTGACCACCCCAGAAATCTCCATTCCCTGGCTGCACGAGAGGAGGGAAGGAGGGTACAGAGAACTTTTACTCCCCAGACTCGCTCCCCACAGGCAGAGAAATGGGACTTTTACCTGGAGGCCACACCAACCCTCGCTGTGTCTGTCCAACAGAGAGTTACAGATGTTCCCCTCTACACACACACACCAGGGGTGGGGAGGGGAATGGAGACCCTCACACTGCTCTCTTTAGAAGCTGGCAGACATCGTGGCTTTGATCCTTCACCCCTCCGTGGGTGTGGGGGGGCTGAATTTAACTCAGAGAGTGCCAGGGTGCAGAAGTGTCCCCGCGGCCTTTGTGGGGGGCTGCACGGAACCCTGAGCCCATGTGGTGGCTAAAGATGGCCTCTCCCCCTTGAACCTGGAGACGAATGTGACTGTCTTAGGATGGCAATGAGGGCTCTTGGGTCTGAGATCTCTGCAACCGGGTCTTCTCAAGACCTTGCTGTGAGTGGGCGCCCTGCTACTTTGCTGTAAGGAAGCCCACATTCCAGGGACCCTGGAGAGGCAAAGATGGCGTGCCAGCATCACTGAGCTCCTAGTGCGTGACTGGTTCATTAGATGGCGTCTCTTGTGCACTTGCCATGAAAAACCCTGTGTGAGGGGCGGCATCAGTACACCATGGATTTGTCTGCCTGGGCTGGCTTTGAACCTCAATCCTGAGTAGCTAGGATTACAGGCATGAGCCACCACCAGGCATATGTGCTGTGATTTATCTGACGGATTCCTTTTCAAATCCTATTAGCAAGAAAGTAACTGTGGCCCATGGGCATCTTGCAGACAGGGAGAAGGGAGAGCTTCCAGAAATCTCAAGATCATAAAGTGACATATTCGGGAAACGACAAAACAACCATCTCCAAAAGTGGAACCGACATTCACCCATGAGTTTTCACAAGCACCGAGCCGCTGGGGGGGCGGGGGGGGGAGGTGATCGGGCCCCACCCTGGCCTGCGTGCTGATCCTTGGGCTCCAAGGCTATTTTATGGACTGTTTTGCGGAAAAGAAGTAAAAGGAGGTTTTTGAAAACCCATCGTCGAAGGTATCCAAGAAAACTCAGAACCCTGAGCAGGGAGGGTGTGGGTCTGGAAGCCAGGGTGGTGGGGGCAGCTGTGGGCAGGGCTGGGAGAGGCGGGGGGTGGGGCAGCCCACGCCAGGGGACCACCCCCGGCAGGACTCACAGTGCGCTCATTCTATCCTAGACGGCCGGGCACCGGGCTGGGGTGGAAAGGCCGGCACTGTGTGTCTTGGCAGAGCTGGCCAGGGTTGGGGGCCTCGTGTGTTTACCAGAAAGGGTACTCCCTGCCATCTAGGGGAGAAGAAGGGCAGGCGAAGCTCCGGGAGGGACTTGGAAACGTGGAAGGGCCGGAGATCGACATGGGTCAGTGTGTTCCCAGAAGGAGCAGAAGGGAAGGGAGAGGGGAGGCAGGGAGGCCGGAAGCCCGGGGCGGGGGCGGGGGGAACCTTGGCCTCCATAAAGCAGTTGAGGTCAGGGCTCCTGACACGGGCTGTGGGACTGAGGCCCAGAGAGCACAGCAGCCCGCCGACACGTCTCCCGCTCGGAACCAGGGCTCAGAGCCACTGTCACCCCAACTCCACGCTTCAGCTGGCCATCACCCATCAGTACAAATAATATCCCAGAGAGACTTCGAGAAAGTACGACGCCCACCGTGTTTGGACAAGCCGTGGCTTTAGGGCCCCGTGGGTTGGAGCTGGAGGGGTGGGCTATGAGCTACCTCCCTTGCTGGGAGACCCTCCCCCCCCCACTTCCTATCTGCCCAGCCCCTCCAGAGCCTTGGTTTGCTTCAGCCGCGCCCCCCCCAACCCAACCCAGGCCTTTGGGGTGATCACAGTTACAGCACGCTCCTGCCCTCTAGTGGCAGGAGGTCAAAGGTGCCGTTGTCTGCCAGCCAGCCGGACTCCCAGGGAGAGAGACACAGTCCACTCTCTCCTCCTCCACCGTTTGGAGCAGCCCAGGATCTCTGAGCAGGGGCCTGGGTGCGTGGAAGAGGCCAAACCTCGCTTCTCACTGTCGGGTGAGCCAGAGCAGTGACCAACACCGAGTCTCCTGAGAGATTTGTTCAAGGAAATAGACCAAGGGCAAAAGAGCCAGGGCAGAGCGAGGCTCCGGGGAAAGCCACGGCCTTGGCCTGGTCCTGTGGGAGCTCCACGGCTCCCTCTGCTGTCCCGCACTGGTCCATCGAGGACGAGGGTCACCCCAGAGCCGGGCTGGGTGCAGCCACTAGACCCCATGGGGCCAGAGGCTGGGGTGGGGGACAGGAGGGAGCTGGGGGGGGGGAGTGGGAAAGCAATCATGCAAGTCTGCTACCACCCAGACAATCAGGTTCCAAGTGAACAGTCACGGGAGGTTGTCTGAGATCTGGTGCTGGATCCTGTCCACCTGTCCATCTGTCCATCCTCCCTGGTCCGCAAGCTAGCCTGCCTGCCGCACCGTCCGTTCACACCCAATCCTTGTGTGTTGTAAGAAGAATGTCTGCCTCAAACTCACCAGAGCCCCTCGCTGGATGGATTTATTCCCCCACACACCTCTGCACTGGCCCCCCCGGCCCTCTCTCCTCCCCGATGTGCCCACCCCCCGCCCCCCGGTTGGTTCCAGGCTGGCCCACGCTGTTTTCACTCAAGTGAAAACCTCACCCCTGCCCAGGCCGCTGTGAAGTCCTGCGCCATGAAGCCCCCAGCCAGGCCCCACCCTGGGGCAGCTGGCCACCAACAGCCCGTCTTCACCGGACGGGAGCCACAGGGGAAAAGCCCACCCATATGGAGAAACCCCGGACCCTCCAGAGCTGCTTGGCCTGGGGCATCCAGGGCTGGCCTCAGTTGCTTCCTCCTCCATGATGAAATGTCATGACGGCTGGGCACCAGCAGGGGCGCTGTTCTGAGTGCTTGTGTGTCACTTGGCTCCCCCCCACACACACACACACTTTGTAGGAAGGGAAACCGAGGCACGGAGCGCCAACATCCCTGAAGCACCATCCATACTGTCCTTCCCACCGGGTCCTTGGAGTTCCGTGAGTTGTTCCAGGTCCTGCCCCCCCCCATTCTCTCACTCCCCCCCATCCTTTCCCTCCCCCCCCCCCACCGCCGTGTTCGGCCAGCCCCGGCCCTCGTCTGTCACAGCCTTCCCATCTTTGATCACCAGGCAGCCCAGATGTTGGGCTGATCAAAGGCAGCTGCCGCCTGGACCCTGCTAGAGCCGCAGGTTGTGAATGCACTTAGAGCGCGGGAGGCTGGCGGGGGCGCACTGTGGCCTGGGGCCGCGCCCAGGGGGTGGTTCTCCCCACTGGGGGGGGGGTTGCAGGGTCTCAGAAGGGCACTGGGCAGAGGCTGATGCTTGCCCAGGGGTCACCATCGCCAGAGGAAAAGCCTGTCTCCAAACATACCACGCACATTCAAATTCCATCATTTCATCCACCTTCACAGGTTTCAGACTTGGCTCAGTTCATCCTGGGGTATGTGTGTGTGTGAGAGAGGCGGGGGACTGGGTCTCAAGATGCAGCCCAGAACCTGCCATTCTCCTTCCTCTGTCTCCTGAGAGCTGGGATTACAGGTGTGTACTACCATGCTGGGCTCATTTCCATCTTTTCTTTCCTTGCAGGTCCTCCAGATTTTTGAGGGTTTTTTTGTTTGTTTGCTGTTGTTGTTTAAAATTAACTAGAAAACAGCATGGAATAGCAAGTACAACATAACATACATAATATATATTTGCCAGTCCTGGGGCTTGAACTCAAGACCTGGGCACTGTCGTTTTGCTCAAGGCTACCACTCTACCACTTGAGCCATGGCACCACTTCCAGCTTTTTCTGTTTAATGTGGCACTGAGGAGTGGAAACCCAGGGCTTGGTGCATGCTAGGCAAGCCACATTCCCAGCCCAACATTTTATATTTTTAACAGAATTGTGCTGGTACTGGGGCTTGAACTCAGGGTCCAGGTGTTGCATCTTAGCTTTTTTACTCAAAGCAAGCACTCTAATACAGTACCACTCCGGTTTTCTGGTGGTTCACTGGAGATAAGAGTCTCACAGGTTTTCCTGCCAGGGCTAGCTTTGAACTTCAGTCCTCAGATCTCAGCCTCCTGAGGAGCTGGGATGACAGGTGTGAGCCACCAGCACCTTTTAAACATTTGTCAGACCCCCTCTGTGCATACAAGAAACACTCAGCTTCACAAACTGGAGGTGATGGCCCACACCTGTAATCCCAGAACTTCAGAGGCTGAGGCGGGGAGGATCGTGAGTTGGAGGCTAGCCTGGGCTACTTAGTGAACACAGCAGACAGACAGACAGACAGAGAGATGTCCACACTGAATGATTCTCAGGCCGCCCAGCGAAGCCAGTGTCTAGCTCTTGCTCAAGATTGAAGTCGAGGCTGGACCTAAGTGTGTATGCTCCTGAACTGGGCCAGGCAGTTATGGCTGTGTCCACACACCAGGTCACCATGTGGCACAGATCGAATGCCACCCATCTGTGGTGGTCTCTGCCCAGCCCAGGGGGCCCGCTCCACCCTGCCTTGACCCCCCCCCCGTGGCCATCTCCCCACTGCACCCTCTGCACGGCGGGGGGGGGAATGGAAGGCTCCATCCCAGAGTCCTCCTGGCCCTGCCTGTCCTGTCCTGTCCTGGACAGAGGCCGGTACGCCTGCCGGGCGGTGCGTGGCTCGGCCGGGGCCGTGCACAGGGCAGTGCACTCAGCAAACGGTGGTGGTTTGCCGTGGCTGAGTTCTTTGGTTTTCTGGTTCGCAGACGGGACGGGTGAATCGGGCGGTCTAGGGGTTCCCCTTGGAGTCTCCCCTCCCCCCTCCCCCTCCCAGAGCCCCTGAGAATACAAGGGGAAAGCTGAGGGGAGGGCTGATCCATCACCAAGCCTTCTGAGGCCCCCGTGGCCGTGCCCGGCTCCCTGGCTGTCCCAGCGCTGCCTGTCTGGTTAGAGCTCGCAGCAAATGCATCTTGGAGCGGGCTTTGATCGCTGGCAGCTGTGTACTTGTGGCTGAACCCGAGGCCCCGGGGCCGAGGCGGGATGGGGGGGAAGGAGCTGGACTCTCTCCTGTCTTCTAGGCCTGGGACTTCACACACACACACACACACACACACACACACACACACACACACACACACACACACACACACACACACACACACACACACACCGCCCCCAGCAGGCTGCGCTGGGAGGCAGGCAGGATGGAGCACAAAAGCCATAGCCAAAATATCACAGAGTCCCAGGTTCAAGTCCAAGCTCTGCCCCTTTCCAGCTGTGTGGCTTTTCAGCCCCTCTGGACCTCGCTTTCTCCTCATCCAGAAAACAGGCGTAAGAACCGTTTGGATGTCAGGAGAATGCACAAGAGTAAATAGGTCCAGGTTCTTTTGGTTTTGTTTGTGACAGTCCTGGGACTTGAACTTGGGGCCTGAGCTTTCTTTGCTCAAGGATGACACTCTGCCCATTAGGCCACAGCAACACTTGTAGCTTTTTTTTGGTGGTTAATTAGAGATGAGTTTCACGGACTTTCCTGCCCTGGCTGGCTTTGAACCACAATTCTTAGATCTCAGCTTCCTAAGCAGCTGGGATTACAGGCGTGAGCCACCGGCCCCCACCAGGTCCACATTCTTGAGTTGTTTGGGATAAAGTAGGGGCTGGAGCAATCTTTCCAGTTCTGCTTGCAGAAAGACACCAATCCGTTATACAGAATATGATGTAACACTCTAAAATGTTGCAAATGATGCCACTTAGAGAGATCTTCTCAGTTCTTCCCTTTCTGAGCCCACACACACCTCCTCTCCTACCCCTAGAGATGGAAACAAAGCAGAATTATCTTCCTCACAGGGCATTTAATCTGAAAATTAATTCAAGCCGTGTTTTAAAGTGCTTGGGACACTCCTCCACGGGCTCAGCATCGGAGTCAGCGGGAGAAACAGATAATGCTGTGTGACCTGGGCCAGGGCTTTCCTGCTAGGAAAAAAAATAATAATAATGACCAGGCACTGGCGGCTCTGGCCTGGAATCCCAGCTACTGGGGAGCCTGAGATCAGAAGATCGGGGCTGGAAGCCAGTTTGGGCAGGAAAGTTTATGAGCCTCTTTATCTCCAATTAAGCCCAAAAATCTGGGAAGTGGAGGTGTAACTCAAGTGGTCCAGCACCAGCCTTGAGCAAAAAAAAAAAAAAAAGCTCAGGGATAGCACCCAGGTCCCTGAGTTCCAGCCCCAGGACTGGCAAAGGGAGGGGGGTAGGGGTGATAAAGCTTCATGTAAGATAAGGATAATCTCCATTAAGGACAACATCCATTGAGATAACCACAGCGTCCCAGCGTGACCTAGAACCCAGGGCCCTGCTGGGACCGCACAGTGCCCGCAGTGGGGAGGGCAGTTGAGAGCGGCCGGTGGCTCTGCCCCAGATGGGGGTTTCCATCTTGCTTCCTCCTCTAGGCTTGGGGCTCCTCAAGGTCCTGGCTGAGGCTTTTCCCACAGCCACGCCCGTGTCCCTGCCTCCCCGGCACCCCTCACCAGCCGGTGGCCACGGCTGACCCCTTCCCAGTGCCCTCTTGACTGACCCCCCCTCCCCAGCCAGGGTCCGGCGGCTCAGCGACTGACATCTATTTATGTCGGCAGAAGTGGCCCTCACGCGGCCTGTCCCCTCGGAGTTTCTCTGGCAAGAAACCTGCGGGGGCAAAATCAGGACCCCATCGCCCCTCTGTGCCCACACCGGGCCGGGTGGCTGCCTGGCTCTGGCTGCCAAAGAACCCCAGGGGCTTCCCCTAGCTTTCCCCGGCTTCTGCTGGGGCAGGTCCACGGTCCTCCGGCGCCCCCTGCTGGCCCCAGCAAGGGACTGTTTAATCTCCTCCCCAGTTCCTGGCTGGCTAACACGGGATCTTCCAGATTAAAGTCATAGCATCTGTACCGCCTGCACACTGCTCACCCCATGGGCCCCTGACTCATTTGCCTCCCGTAAGAAGCCAAGACCAAGCCGGATGCCGGTGGCTCATGCCTATAATCCTAGCTACTCAGGAGGCTGAGATCTGAGGATCCCAGTTCAAAGCCAGCCCCGGCAGGAAAAGTCTGTGAGACTCTGATCTCCAATAAACCACCAGAAAACCGGAAGTGGCACTGTGGCTCAAGTGGTAGAACACTCACCCAACCAAGAAGAAGCCAAGACGGACTCATTATTTCTCTCTCCTCTTCTCTCTTTTTCCCTTCCCCCCTTCATTCTCTCTCTCTCCCCCTCCCTCTCTCTCCCTCCCTCCCACCTCGGCCTTTGGAAATAGATCACTGGGCCACCCACACCAAAGCTTGGGGTTGAGCCCTACTTTTAAAAGTCCCAGGGGCTTAAACTTGGGTCCAACGGCATCCCAAATGTCCTTGTAAGAGGTTCCGTGTGAGAAGGAGAGGTGAGGATAGGGGAAAAGTCAGAGCAGGCGTTGAGGAAGGGGGTGGGCTCACAAGCCAAGGGAAGAGGGCCGCTTCCGGTGCTGACAGCTGGGGATGGAATTCCACGGGGAGCCCAAGCCTGGGGGTGTTTTAAGCCACTACAACCAGTGAGTGCTTGTTACAGAGGCAACGAGAGACTAACACGGCAGGTACCTGACCTGGGCTGCGGCCGGTGTCCACGGCAAACCTTTCAGAAGTGCAGTGGACGGATCTCACGGATGGAGAGACAGAGGCTGAGGGGCCGGGAAGGGGCTCTCAGATAGCAACAGAAGGATGAAGCCAGGAGTCCCTGCAGAATTCCTTCCTCCCCGGCCCCCTCCCCTCTGCCAGGCCCAGACCCGGCTTCCCACAGGGCCTCTTGTACTCATAAAGCCTCCTCATTGTGTATGTGTTTGTTTGTTTGTTTAAATCCCCAAGCCCAGACAGGGGGAGCCAGTCTGGGGGGTCCAGTTACCCTTGGATCGTATTTTCCGAGAGTAAAAAGGGCAGAAGGCAGAGCAGGAAGGCAGGAAGGCCGTAATCATGTTATAACGTGCTTGCTTATTAAACGCGGGGGTTACATAGCCCGCAACACGGTCGGTCATTCTCCTAACATGTGGTCACCACATTTCCCCGGGCCGGGGTGGGGACGTGGGGTTCGTAAAGCGCTTTCCATTTTCTTTTAATGCCTTTAAAACACCCTCTGATCGGACGCGGTCTCGGGAGAAGGCTATATTTAGTTGTGTTTTAATAAAGGCAGTTCAGGAAAATAATAAAAGCATATGAAACTGGCAACCTCCGCTTGCTTTAAAGGCAAATTCCTCAGCACTGCCACAGAAAGCCTGTATACCCCCATCTTAACGGGGTCACGGCGGAGGCGGGGAGAAACAGCCCCCCTAATTGTCCTTCTAATTAAAAGCACATCAGTAAGCAAAAGTATCTGTTAAAACTCTTTCAAGGAGGTAGAACGCCGGTATGGCCCCTGCCACCTCGAACACTGACAGTGCTTGGGTTACAACCTTCCAGCTCCCCTCTGCGGCTATTCGGAAATGTGTAACTTCTTGTTGCCAACACACACACACACACACACACACACACACACACACATCAGTGGGTTTGGGTTGTTGTTGTTTGGTGTTGCTTCTGGTTTTTGCAGTGGTTGGGTGTGGCAGCCAGGGTGATGTGCATTCACATGCACGTGTGTAGTAAGTGCCCTGAGCTACAACCCAGCCTCAGCCAGTTAATGGAGCTGAGTGTGTGTGTGTATGTGTGTGCGTGCACGTGCGTACATGCATGCATGCGCACATACGGGGAATCAACAGTCCATGTAAGACATAGCAATGGAGGGATGCAATCACAAGCCAATCACACAGAAGCTGCAGGGAGACAAGGAATCTTCTATGGTTCTACCAAGACTCATCTTTCTATCCTCACATGGCTTCTCCTGTGTGTGTTTCTTATAAGGATACCTGTCGTTCCATTGAGCAGGGAAGGGGTCAGCAATAAAGGGGCAGGGATTCCTTTGGAGGAGGTGGTGACAAAAATGTCCTAATATTGACTCGAACATGGTTGCAAAAGAGCAAGCATGCTATCACCATGGGACAAATGTAGACAAGTGAATTGTCCGATATGTGAATTAATCTTTTGTGTGTGTGCACGCACCAGTACTGGGATTTGAAATCGGGGCTGGGGCCTGTCTCTGAGCTTCTTTGCTCAAGCTAGTGCTCTACCATTAGGTGGTTAATTGGAGATGAAAGTCTCCAGGGCTGGGTGGTGGTGAGTCACACCTGTAATCCTAGCTACTCAGGAGGCTGAAATCTGAGGATCATGGTTTGCAGCCAGTAGAAATGGCCCGGTGACTCTTATCTCCAATCAACCACTCAAAATCCAGAAGAGGTACTGTGGCTCAAAGTGGTAGAGCTCTAGCTCTGAGCAAAAGAGCTCAGAAACAGCACCCACGCCCTGAGTTCAAGCTCCACAACCAAGAACAACAACAACAAACAAATGTCACGGACTTTTTCTTGCCCAGGCTGGCTTCAAACTGCGATCCTCAGATCTCAGCCTCTTCAGTAGCAAGGATTATAGGCGTGAGCCACCAGGGCCCAACTTGTGAATTCATCTCGATGAAGCTATTAACCAAAACTCAGGAGTATCTTGAAGAGGGAAATTGCAAAAGCTGAGAGGAGGGGGAAAATCCAAACAACGTTAGTGCATCAGATGCTGTGGCCAAGAAGCAAATGCTGCATACTAAGGATAGTATGGGGGTTCCTGCGGATCTCCCCCACCCACCAGGGGGTAGAGACTGCATCCTGATGTACTCTTGTCCTGTCTCCTTGAACCTGGGGTAATGCAGAATTATCACCGTAGAAATCGGTGTGCAGACTCCCCTCTGCCCGCCCCCCAACCCCGGGATCCTGGGAACCAGCGCCCCCTACCGACATCTCCCAGCCTCGTCTCTAGATGGAGCTGCGCCTGCGCAGTGGGCGAGTCCTCCGCCGCCCTCCACCCCGCCCCCTTCCTCTTAGGGCGTGACTTCCTTGAGCGGCGTGGCCAATCACGTCTGCTTCTGGGAGGGGGCGGGTCTCGAGCGCGGTCACGTGACCGGCGAACCATGGCGGCGCCCAGGGCGGCAGCGTGAGAGCGGCGGGGAAGGCGCCGCGGGCTGCGGCTGGGATCCGGAGCGCCGGGAACCTCGCACCATGTCGCGACTGATCGTGAAAAACCTCCCGAACGGGGTGAGTGCAGAGCCAGGCCCTGGGACGCTTCACGGCGCGCCCTCCGGGGCACGGAGCCCGGGGCCTGCATCCCGAGCCCGGAACCCCGGGCCGACGTCGGCACCCCGGGCTTGCCCGCGCGGCCCTCGGGGAAGGAGGAGGAGCGGCTGCTCGAGGCCTCCCCGCCGGCTGGAACCCCGACTTCTCTTCCCGGGGCGATGCCACCCCCGCCCCGGCCCCCCAGGAGGACCCACAGGTTCGGGTCGAAGTTTCCAGGCTGTTCACCGCGAGGGACGACGGGCCTGAGGGCTCATCGGGGGGTCACGGCGTTTGCTTCCCCGCCGCTGCGGCCCGGGCACCTCGGAAGACCAAGTGGGGGGCGGGAGGTGATGGGGCGGGGTGACCCCGCCCTGCTTTCCTGCATCCCCGGGAGCCCCGGCCTCCACCTCCCCAGGGAAGCATCCCTCCGACACACGCCGGGTACCTCAGCCGAGAAATGGACGAGTGGGCGTGGACACGGGGGGTTGGACCCTCCCTCCCATTTCAGTCCGACTTCTGGGTTAGAGAGCTCCTGATGATGATGGAAGGCCCCAGGCCACCATGGAAAGTGAGCCGTTTGAATGGGGTGATTGGGAATAACGCCTTCAGAACTCTGGCTTCTATCCCCGAGGGTATCTTCCTCACTTTAGAAAATGCCAGACTGTTTCTGGTTTTTACTGTTGCCTTGGGTGGATTTGTTTGTTTGCTGGCTGGTTTTATTGTTGTGGATTTTTCTTCTCAAACTCTCTCGCCTGGAGGGCTGGGAAGGTGGCTCTGTGGTAGAGCACTAGCCTTGCTTGCGCGTGAGGCCCTTGGGTTCCATTTCTCAGCACCACATAAGCAAAAAGAAAAAAAAAAGCTGGAAGTGGTGCTGTGGCTTAAGTGGTAGAGCGCTATCCTTGAGCTGAAGAGCTGAGGAACTGTGCCCAGGCCCAGAGTTCAGGCCCCAAGACTGACAAAAAAAAAATCTCTCACTGGATGGTGCTCTGCCACTTGAGCCATGCCTCCTGCCTGGTTTTTTGTTGCTCAACTGGAAATGGAGTCTCATGGACTTTTTGACCCAGGCTGGCCTCAAACTGTGCTTCTCCAAACCACATTCTCCTGAGTAGCTAGCGCGTCTTGATACCTGGGCTCCCGATGGAGGAGGGGGCACCCCAGGTCTCCCCTCATTGTGCCCCTTCTCCTCCAGATGAAGGAGGAGCGCTTCAAGCAGCTGTTTGCTGCCTTCGGCACACTGACCGACTGCAGCCTGAAGTTCACCAAAGATGGCAAGTTCCGTAAATTCGGCTTCATCGGCTTCAAGTCGGAGGAAGAGGCCCAGGTCGCCCTGAGCCACTTCAACAGGAGCTTCATCGACACATCCCGGATCACGGTGAGTCGGTGGGAGTCCCGCTTTGCCTGCTTCCCTGGAGTGACAGCAAGCCTCTCACTCAGCGCCCGTTGCTCTTCCCCTTTGGCCTTCACCTTGGGTTCACACTCTTTTGAACACATAAGAATCACCTGAGAACTTGGTGAAACATCCTGGGCCCGTCCTGAGTGTCTGAATGAGCTTGTGGAAATGAGGCCCCAGCACGGGCACAGCCTGTCCCCAGGGGACCACCTGTGAGCCCCTCCTTTGTTCACTCACCTGTCAGCTGCCTCTGGGAGCTCCCTCTGAGGCTGGGTAGCACACATCTGTCTGGGATTCCCAGCTCTGTGTCTTCACATGGCCACCTGCCAGCCGGCAGGCAGAGCTCTGTAAATCAGCAAGCTGCTTGTGTACCTGGAGGGCTCAGGAAGGCTTCCATGTGTACTGATGACATGACAAAGCATGAGTCGTACCGCAATGAGAAGGAAAAGGAGACCTGATCCCATGCACGGCCATATCCCTGCTCTGCGGGTATATAAATGCAGAAAGAACCAGGTGCCACAAGTTTCCCAAAAGATTAATTCCTCTCTGTGATTGATAGAAATTCAAGTCATTTTAAAAACCATCTTTATACTATTTTTCTGTCAGTTGAGTCATGAACACATGTCCTTACCACAGAAATAATTTTCATGGGTTTTTAAATGGACCAATAGCAGGACTTGAATTCAGGGCCTCAAACTCTCACACCTCACTTTTTGCTGTTTAATTGGGAGATGGAGTCTCAAGGACATGTCTGCCCAGGCTGACTCCAAACTTGGATCCTCCAGGTCTCCGCCTCCTGAACTGCTGAACTCGACACGAACCACCAGTGTCCAGCTAACAATTGGTTTTTATTCTTTTTTTGGCTGTTTGTTTTGGGGACAAGGTCACAATATGTAACCCCAGCTGGCCTTGAACTTGAAATTCTCCTGCTACACCTGAGTACTGGCTTACTGACGTGTACCACTGCGCCCAGCAGAAGGAATTATTCTTTTTTTTTTTTTTTTTTTTTTTGGTCGGCCGTGGGGCTTGAACTCTGGGCCTGGGCTCTGTCCTTCAGCTCTTCAGCTCAAGGCAAGCGCTCTACCACTTGAGCTACAGCGCCACTTCTGGTTTTCTGGTGGTTTATTGGAGATAGGAGTCTCACGGTCTCTCCTGCCCGGGCTGGCTTTGAACCGCGATCCTCAGATCTCAGCCTCCTGAGTAGCTAGGATTACAGGCGTGAGCCACCAGCGCCCGGCTCAGGAATTATTCTTAAAGACCCCATGAAAGGATTGTGACCCTGGGAAAAGTGATTCCCTGTCGTGGCAAGGTGTGGCTTGTGGCTGTGTCCACGTGGGCTCCCACAGGGCCAGTCCTCCCAAAGGTCACCTCCTGGAGTGTTGGAAACGTCTAGGTTTTGAGAGTTGTTCCTTAGGGCTCTCCTGAGGGCCCCCCCCCCATTTTCCCTGTTACCCTGTGATGGTTGTCTGGGGCCAGCCAGGCTTGCCCCTGTCAGCTGTCACTCTGCATTGCTCTGTTCCAGCTCCCAGCTGAGCATAAAGCCTGTGTCACCAGAGCCAACCTGCACACGTGGTTTTAAGACCTTAGGCCCTGAGTTCGGTCACTTGCCACCTGGTCACTGGGCAGTGGCTTCTGTTCTCTGCTTTGATTCCTGGGCTGGGAAGTTGGAGAGCAGCGACTCCTCCTCTCTGCTTGGGGGAGGTGGGGGTGGCGGGGCTTGGCATGCTGACCCTCGCAGGTGGAGTGAAGCAGCATCAGTACTCAGGTTCCCCATGCATAGTAACTGTGGCAGTGACTTCAGGACTGGGGATGGGAAGGAATTTGCTTCAAGGAAACAGGTCACTGTTTATGGCCTGTCTCTAAAGCCCATGTGCCCAGGTCCTATGTGTGTGTGTGGGGGGGGGGGGGTGGCGGGTGATAAACGCCATCTTCTCCCCACACAGGTGGAGTTCTGCAAGTCGTTTGGGGACCCCACAAAGCCCCGAGCCTGGAGCAAACATGGCCAGAAAGCGATCCAGCCCGAGCCTCCTGCACAGGACTCTGTCCCCAGAGAAACTAAGAAAGTACGCAGGTGGTGGGGCGGTCACTTGCTCCCTGGGAACAAGGCAGGGTGGATGGTCCCTGGGCCCAGCAGGGCTGTGCTGCTCTCCTCTCCCCAGTCCCCACTCATGCTCACCCTCTGCCTTCTGCCTTCAGGATAAGAAGAACAAGGTACCAACTGAGCTGCAGAAGGTGAGTCCTGGGGCTGATCCGAAGGGAGGCCTGTGCAGGGGAGCTTGGGGGAGACCGAGTCCACCCCTTGCCCCATCTCCTGGCTTCTTAAATCTCCTGCATCCCAGGGGCTCTTGCTGGCCTTCCTCGCTAGGCCCAGCCCTCACCCGAGCCTCCTCTGCCTCTTCTCCATCTCTCCACCCCTGCGTCCTCGGACGCTGTGCCATCAGCTGAAGGAAGACACCGAGTTCCAGGAGTTCCTGTCAGTTCACCAGAGGCGGACACAGGCGGCCACTTGGGCCAACGACGCCCTGGACACTGAGCCCCCAAGAAGGAAGAGCCAGCCAGCCAGCGACTACTTAAACTTTGACTCTGATTCCGGCCAGGAGAGTGAGGACAGTGAGGCAGCTGGGGAGGAGGCCAAAGGTGAGGACCCGGCCTGAGTGCTCCTGAGTGCTCCGTGGTGGCATGGCTCCTGAGTGCTCCGTGGTGGCATGGCGTGTCTGGCACATCCTGGAACGCCGGCCCCCTGTCACCCAATTCGCTGAACTCATCTCCCTGTTCCTCCAGGGAAGCCAGGGCTGGAGGGAAAGGTGGCCGTGCAGAAGGGGCTCTCCGACATGGATTACCTGAGGTCCAAGGTGGTGCAGGCCGAGGCATCCTCCTCAGAGGAAGAGGAGGAGAGTGAGGATGAGGCCGTGAACTGTGAGGAAGGCAGCGAGACCGAGGGCGAGGCCCAGAGCCCCCCTGCCTCCCCTGCCCACCAGGAGAGCTCGAGCAGGGGGCTGGGCCCGGAACCGGGGGTCCTACCCCCCAGCAGACCCCAGGAGGCTGCCGCTCAGGTGTGTGCTTCTGTGAGGGCCCGAGGCGGGGAGGAAGGAGGGCCGGGCTGCACATGCCAGCCTGGGGGCCCGCCCTTCGGGGCATGGCATGGAAGAAGAGCCAAGAAACTGAGGCCTGGAGCAGGCCATGGCTGGGAGGCAGTGCGGTCAGGACTCACTCCTGGCTGCCGGGTTCTGAAGAAGGGGTTATAAAGGTTGCTGCACACCTTGTGTCCCTCCCATGGGGAGGGGGGAAACCCCTGCGGGCCCCCCACCTTAGAAGCACCCACTCTTCCCTCCTCTAATCACAAACACTCCAGAGAAACCTGAGTTCTGGGTTCAGATCTCAGCTCTAGTCCTTAGTTGGCCGTTTAAACCTGTGCGATCTTCCCTATAAACAAGGCTCTTCCAGCTCAGTCCCTGAGCAGGTTCCCATTCCTCCCTACGCCAGGCCTAAGCCCAGGGGTGCACAGCGCCGGGAAGATGAGCACACGTACAAGGGTCTTTGGCCCTGGCATCGCTCATACAAACCTCATGCCGAGGACTCGGCCGGTCAGCCCCGTGGGCCGGTGCTCAGTGCTCAGCCCGGAGCTGACCCATGGGAACCACACTCGAGTCAGGGCAGGTTTTGTGCCCAGAGCTTGGGTTTGGCAGGGCTGTTTGGATTTCAGAATCCAGGGAAAGACTGAACCAGAATACCTGTCGAGTCGTATTACAGACTGAGTCAGACACTGGCCTCTTGAGTACTGGGCACAGTCCCGGTTGGGGTGACCAGTGTCTTTGTGCCTCCGGCTTCCTTCCCTTCCCCGCTGGTATCCCCACACCGCGGGGCCCGCTGCTCCCTGATGCCATGGCCTCCACCTCGGCCAGCCGTGCCACGCCCAGCCCTCCCAGGGCACGGGCAGCAGCTCTGCTGCCGTGGGAGCCATCCCTGGGGACTCACCGCCACTCCTCTGTCTCGCCACCACTCAGACGCAGAAGCCGGCAAACCAGAAGGAGCCCACGACCGCCCACACAGTGAAGCTGCGCGGAGCCCCGTTCAATGTCACAGAGGTGCGGGACAGGACGGGCGGGCGCCAGGACGGAGGGGGCGGAGCCTGAGCCGCCCCTGGGATGAGGACCAGCCAGGACGAGCTAGAGGGAAATAGGGGCAGAGGCGGAGCGATGAGCCCACAACATTGTTGTGGAAAGGGGGCCAGGGGGGAGGAAGATGGGTCATTCCCTGCCATCGGCACCCGGCTGGGTGGGCCTCCTGCTATAAAGGGGCGGTAGCCACGGTGGTGCCCACGCACCCTGGAGTAGGGCGCACGGGCTCTCCCACGACGCCAGGTTTCTTGTGGCGCAGACGCACCGGCCTCCCCAGTCCTCTCAGTTAGACCCGGGTCATTGTCAGTGTTTGGCTATGAGGACTAAACGCTGGAGACTGAGGCCCGGGCCTCACGCATGCCAGGCAAGAGCGCGGCCAGCAGCCATGACACCCCTGCCCAGTCATGGGATGCTTCAAAGTCTTCAGATAACATATCTGAAGGATGTTTTATAGGATTAATAGGATTAATTTTTTTAAAAGTCGTTTATTAAGGAAGTAACACAAGAGAGACTGGCTGAGAAAACATTCTTTCTTACAGAAAAACGTCCTCGAATTTCTGGCCCCCCTGAAGCCCGTGGCCATTCGGATCGTGAGAAACGCGCATGGGAACAAAACAGGTGGGGTCTCACAGGTTCTGGGGGGGCGGGATTGTGGGGCGCACCTGGCTCTGGCTTCCGTCGGGTGGTCGGGGTCTGTCCCCGGCCCCCCATCCCTGCCTCTGGCAGCCTGGCTGACGGTGGCATCTCTCCCAGGGTACATCTTTGTGGACTTCAGCAGTGAGGAGGAGGTGAAGAGTGCATTGAAATGTAACAGAGAGTACATGGGTGAGACTGGCGGGACAGGGCCATGAGCGGTTCACCATCCACGGGCCGTGAGCTTCCTTGCTCTGCCAGAGCCCGGGGTGGGCACTGGGGGTGCAGTGGCCAGCAGTCCCCTTAGTCAGGCAGAGGGCTCCATGGAGCACCTGGGGTGGGGGGGGGGTTGGAGGATGGATGGCCACGCGGGGTGAAGCACGGGCCTTGACACCCGTGACCCTGGTCATTCTCCTGGGCTGGATTGGCACAGAGGACGTTGCAAGTGGTACCAGAAGGTCAGCCTCAGGACTCTGGGGTCTCTGTGGCCTGGGCCGGGCAGCCCCCAGGCTGGAGGGTGGTGGGGTCAGCAGAGGGGGTGCCAGGGGAACTCTCCCCCTCCCGGGCCACAGCGTCCAGCGGTAGCAGAGAGGAGACCAGAGCCACTGGTCAGGAGGCCCTGACCCCCTGTCCCTGCACAGGTGGGCGCTATATCGAGGTGTTCAGGGAGAAGCACGTCCCCACCGCCAAGGGGACCCCCAGAAACAGCGCCAAGCCCTGGCAAGGCCGCACGCTCAGGGAAGACGAGGAGGAGGAGGACCTGGCGGACTCCGGGCGGCTCTTTGTGCGCAACCTGCCCTACACCAGCTCCGAGGAAGACCTGGAGAAGCTCTTCTCCGCCTACGGTGCGTGCGGCCGGCCTCGGTCCTGGGTGGAGCCCCGTCCAGTCTGCAGCGGATGGCCGCAGCCCCTGTGTAAAGTGGGGATTCCCAGCTGTGGCCTGAGGACCACTAGATGGCGGCTCTGCTGAGTGTGTGGAGCTCTTCGTGCCAAGGCAGAGCTGGAGGCGGACGCTTTCCTGAAGCTGCCTGGCTGGCCAGATCCTTACACACCCTCCCGCCCCCTCCCCCCCCCCCCCAGTGTTTGGCAGGCAGTGACTACAGGCCTGGGCATGCCTGCCACTTGGGTGTCTGAAGTTGGCTTCCTGTGCAAAGCCATCCCCAAATAGAGGTGGTGCTGGGAGCCAGTTCTGGCTGTGTTGTAGGGCGTGGTCACCCCTGGGCTCGCCGTGGCCATGAGGTCTTGGTGCTGGTGCCACCCCAGCAGCGGTCTTGGGTCTCCCCGGGCAGGGAGGTCCTGGGTCACACAGCAGGAGTTGGCCACAGACCACAGCTGTCCATTCGGGAAGACAGATGTGAGGCCACCCAGCAGGCGGTGGGCGAGGCTGAGGCACAGCTGGGCACACCGAGAGCAGACGCGAAGGAATTGCGCGGTGACACTTTGACTGTCAGGCGGCTGCGACAGCCAGTGGCCGGGAGAGCCGGGACTGAAGTTCCCACAGCCACGCCCGCCCCCTCCAGCGCCAGCACCTTGCTCACCCAGCGCTCGGGCAGCCAGCCCCGCTCCCAGCCGGCTGACTCCATGCCCGTCTCTGCCCAGGGCCCCTGTCCGACCTCCACTACCCCATCGACAGCCTGACCAAGAAACCCAAGGGCTTTGCCTTCGTGACCTTCATGTTTCCCGAGCACGCCGTGAAGGCCTATGCCGAGGTGGACGGGCGAGTATTCCAGGTGAGCAGCAGCAGGGCCGCTTACAGGGATCCGCCATCAGCTGACCCCACCCAGTGACCACCCTCGGGTCAGCGGTGTCCACAGTGAGTAGCATGTCCGTGACAGCCAACCCCTCCCTCCTCCTCTGCCTCCTCCTCCTCCCCCCAGGGCAGGATGCTGCACGTGCTGCCGTCTACCGTCAAGAAGGAGGCCAGTGAGGACACCGACACCTCCGGCTCCTCCTACAAGAAGAAGAAGGAAGCCAAGGACAAGGCCAACAGCTCCAGGTCCTCATCACCCAGTCACCCACCCCAGCTTCCGCCCCCTCAGTCCTGCCTTCTCTCTCTCTCTCTCTCTCTCTGACACTGAGGTTTGAACCCGGGGCCCCATGTTCTCTCTCTGCTTGCTTGCCTGTGGCTGGAGCTCTTTTCCACTTGAGCCTTGTCCCCCAGTCTCCCAGTCCAAGTCTTTGCTGGTTATTTTGGAGATGGGGTCTGGACTTTTCCTGCCCAGGCTGGTTGGGAAGCCCCCTGCCGTGGCTCCCAGCCTCCTGAGCAGCTGGAATTACAGGCGTGACTCACCAGCCTTATCCAAGCTTCCTGCTGCTCTCACTGTTCTTCCCCATGGGTTCTGTGTGTGGCCTTCCAGAGCCTCTCTACTCATCTGCTCAGCGGGGAGAGCAGTGTGGCCATCACTGGCCGCCAGTGACCACAGGCACTGGCATCTGCCATTGTGTGCACAGCCCCACGCATGCGCCGTGCTCCGGCCATGCTAGCTGGGCGAGGGCGGGGGGCGGTGGGGTTGGAGCTCGGGCAGCTGCCCAGAGCCATGCCTTAGCTCTTGGAGGTCTGAAGGAGTTCCCCTTAAGCCGGGTGTGACCCCTGCTCTGCCTCTGCCCCTCAGCTCCCACAACTGGAACACGCTGTTCATGGGGCCCAACGCCGTGGCCGATGCCATTGCTCACAAGTACAACGCCACCAAGAGCCAAGTGTTCGACCACGTGAGTGAGGGCCACATGGGCACGTTCTGTGATCCAGCGGTACCTAGAGTCTCAGGCTCCTGAGTCTGTGTTAGATAAAACCCACAACTGGCTTCCTCCAACCTGCCAAGGGCAGCCCTGATTTTGTCCACTGTCCCTTAATCCTCCCAGCATGCCAGGCCAGCACTGTCCCTAGAGGTAGAGTGACTGCAAAGGAAGGAGACAAAGTTAATTCCAATCATCCCAAGCCATTTTTCAGTCTGTTTCTCACCAAGTCCAGTGTGACTGGGCCACTTAGCGGCTCAGTGTGGCCCCTGGTGGCCATGTAGGGTAGTGCAGGCTGGCCCAAGGTAAGAGGAGAGGCAGGTCGCAAGTACCCGCCGCGCACCAGGAGCTCAGCGGAGCCCAGAGCAGGGGTTCTAGCCCTCCCGTTCCTTGTAGTTGAGGAAGATAGTGGCGCCCAGAGTAGTAGTCCAGTCTGAGGTCAGCAAGTCCATGAGTGCCACCCGAGGTCAGCAAGTTTGTGTCGGAGTCACAGCAATCTGTCCCAGGGGCTGGGGGAGGAGGAGGCTGGAGAAGGGGCTGTGGGGTCCTGGGGTACTCGGACCCAGGCAGCAGGGCCGTGAGGGCAGGTGAAGGCCATGGGCCAGCCCCATTTCCCTCTGAGTCCGCCACCCTCCCGACGGGCCGCCGTGCCTCTTCCATTCCGTCCCTCAGGACACCAAGGGCAGCGTGGCCGTGCGGGTGGCCCTGGGGGAGACCCAGCTGGTCCAGGAGGTCCGCCGCTTCCTCATCGACAACGGGGTCAGCCTGGACTCCTTCAGCCAGGTAGGTCTTCACGCAGCTCCAGCCGGGGACTCGGGCGTGGGCGTGGCTTTCCGGGGAGGCCACGGGGCCTCGGTGGGGGAGACCTGCCAGGCTGGCGGGGGGCCCATGCTTCCGCAGAGACAGGGTGCACCAGCCCACGAAGGAACCAGGCTCTCGGTCACTGCTAGGCCCAGCCAGGACGGGCCGGGCAGCGAGGGGATCTGCCTGGCTCAGAAGGGCCCTGGGCCTTCACTTCACCCTCCACAAGGCCGCCATGGCGGCCGAGGCCGGGCCTTCTGGCTCTGCTGCCCGAGGCCACTGCTGGCCGGGGCTGGGTTTTGCCCCAGGCCCCGCTGCTCTGGTCCCACCGGTGTTGTTCACTTCACCCCTGAAGGCTGCAGCGGAACGAAGCAAGACTGTGATTTTGGCCAAGAACCTCCCAGCAGGCACCTCGGCGGCCGAGCTGCAGGAGGTCTTCGGCCGCTTCGGCAGCCTGGGCCGGGTGCTGCTGCCCGAAGGCGGGGTCACCGCCATCGTGGAGTTCCTGGAGCCCCTGGAAGCCCGCAAGGCCTTCAGACACCTGGCCTACTCCAAGGTGAGGCCGGGCGTGCGGCGTGGGGAGCCGGGGGAGCAGGACGGCTCACAGACGGACACTCGCAGTTCTGTCAGCCGCGGGCTGTGGGGGTCAACGCGCAGCCATATCTTTGGGGAACCCCCATTCATCCCGCCAGGTGTCTGTCAGGAGCGGACACACCTCGCTGACGGAGCTCTCTCTGTGACGCAGGGAGGAGGCTGCCAGGGGTGGGGGAGAGCGAGCCTCCGGCCTGGACTCAGCCCACTCGGCTCTCGGGTGCCCCCGTGCCAGCCTGTGCATGCAGCTACCCAGGAACGGCCCTGGACCCCAGCAGGCACAGGCTCCCCTGGGATGTCGATGTCCATGTCTTTTTTTGTTCTTCTTTTTTTGTCGGTTGTGGGGCTTGAACTCTGGGCCTGGGCGCTGTCCCTCAGCTCTTCAGCTCAAGCCGAGCGCTCTACCACTTGAGCCACAGCGCTACTCCTAGTTTTCTAATGGTTTATTGGAGAGAAGAGTCGCATGGACTTTCCTGCCTGGGCTGGCTTTGAACCAGGATCCTCAGATCTCAGCCTCCCGAGTAGCTAGGATGACAGGCGTGAGCCACTGGTGCCCAGCTCATCCTGTTGTTTTATACCACCTCCATTAATGACAGCGGCTCTCTCGCTGGCTCCCCGCTTTGCACTCCCCACTTTGCATAAGTGTAAATGAAGGTCCGGGAGCCTCAAACCATATGGCTGGAAGGTGCCATCCCAGCCCTCTAGTTGTCCCTTCTGAGTACACAGGCGCAGGTGTGCACCCTCCCACCCCCAAGGCTGGCTTGGAACATGCGCACACCTTTCCCCACCCCACCCCCAGCTCAGCATGTGGACTCCTGGTACTCAATCGGGCGGGCTAGAGCATGGAGTGAGATCCGGAAGGTTCCGAGTAGCCAGCGATGCTTTCTGTGGGGCTGGGAGATGTACCCCCCACATACCCTGTGTGTGTCTGCCCAAGTGCACCGTGCTCTCCTGCCCCATTCATTCTTCCTGTCCCGGCCAGACACTCCGCCCTCCCAGGACCTTGGCGGGCTCTCAGCCCCGGGATGCCTCCCACAGCTGGCACCCTGTCTCCACAGTTCCACCACGTCCCCCTGTATCTCGAGTGGGCTCCGATGGGCGTCTTCTCCAGCGCAGCCCAGCGGACGAGCGAGCCCCAGGCCGGGCCAGGCGACGCTGATGAAGAGGTGCAGGCGGGGCCAGGAACAGGTAAGAGCCAGGAGGCAGGAAGTCCTCGTGGAGCCGATGGCTTCTCCCTTCACCCTGCAGAGATCTGAGGGTCTCCTGGTGGGCGCAGCCTGAGGCCGTTTGGGTTGTCAGTTAACGGCTGGAGAGAGGAACTCTAGAATCCATTAGCGGGACTCAGAGCAGCAAATGGGAGCACCTTATCGTTGCACAGGTGGCGGAGGGGCAGGTGGAGACCGCCCAGGTGCGCTCCTGGCCTGGTTCCACAGCAGCCCCTGGGGTCCAGTGGCTGCACGGTCGGTCAGGTCGGTCAGGCAGCGTGGTGGCCCCTGGCGTCCTGGCAGTGGGTCTTCCCCCCTCCCTCCCCCCATCCCCCAGTAGCTAGGCTGTGAGGCACTGTTGTCAGATCGTTCCTGCTCAGCAGGATCGTGGTGCAAGCGGCAAAAGCCTATCACAGCCCGCAGAGCAGCAGGGGTGCCTCCGTTCCCAGATGCCCCCTAGCGGGTGGTAACGGCCCCCCACGAGAACCACTGATTCTAACCACATGTTAGACTCCAAGACCGGTAGCCGCGTTTGGAGTATAGTAGAGGTCTGTTTACTCAAACATTAGGGTTTTACCCATAAGGATGGGCCTGGTGGTACATACCTGTAATCCCAGCATTTGATAGGCAGTGGCAGGCGTGTTGAAGGCTGGTAAGACTGGCTATGTAACGGGCTTGTTTCAAAAGTTTGGTGGTTTTTTCTTTTAAAGTCCACCAGTAGCAGGGCGCCCGCATGGAATAGAGTTCCCAATTGGTTTATTAGATAAGAATACATCTTTTAAAGAAGTCAAGTCGGCTGGGAAGGTGGCTCAGTGGTAGAGCGCTTGCCTTGCATGCCTAAGGCCCTGGGTTCGATTCCTCAGCACCACATAAGCAAAAAGAAAAAAGCCGGAAGTGGCGCTGTGGCTCAAGTGGTAGAGCGCTAGCCTTGAGCTGAAGAGCTGAGGGACAGCGCCCAGGCCCAGAGTTCAGGCCCCACCACTGGACTAGAAAAAAGAAGCCAAGTCCTCCATCTGCTGACTCCATCATTCTTGCATATTTCAAAAGAAAACTAGAAGGCAGAGGGGCAAAATGGTGAGAGAGGACAGGTGGTTCTCACCTAAGCAAAGAGCAGGTCTGAACCTCTCCTGTCCTGCTCCACAGCAGGTCCCAGAGCCTGCTGGAGGGTGGAGGCGTGAGCAGGGCCCACGTCCACCCGTGTCCGTGGAAGCATACACGACTCGCACCCACGGAGAGCTGCACACCAGCAGCCGCGAGGGGCTGACCAGGATGGGCACCATCTTCCCGTCCCTCGCGAGCTTCTGGCTGGTGGGGGGCCCGAGGGGGTCTGGGGGCCACCCCAGCTGCTGTGGGGTTCCCTGTACAGAGGCAGGTTTCCCACAATGGAGGCCTGGGAGCCTGGAGGAGGGGCTCGCTGCCTGCCTGGCTCTAGACCAGGGAAGTGTGCCATCTGTGCCTTGCCCAGCGGGTCCCCGCCCCCGCCCCCCCCCCCCCCCCATGTGTCGCCTTGGCTGTGATTTCCCAGCGCTGGTCCCAAGGCTCCCTTCTATTCTCCTCTATCTTCCCTTCCATCCCCTGCTCCCCACCCCGCCCTGGTGCACCATTGTTTGAAGTGTCCCCAGGTCTCTGGCTCCCCGTGGCTGGGTGAGTGGAGCCCTGGATTTGTCAGCCCTGCAGGGAGGGAGAGGATGGCGGGGAGGGAGAGGGCCGGGCCGTGTGGTGCGTGTCGGCCCGTCCCCCCCTCCCCCCCCCCCGCCTGTCTGCGATGCTCTCCTGTTCTCCGTGCCGGTCCCCCGGGAGGGGACAGCGTGTTTTATCTCCCCACAACCAAGACCCTCACCTCCAGATAAAGGGCCGCGAGTGGGGGGGAGGTCCGGGAAAGCTGGGCGCCGCTGATAACGCCGCGCCGCGGGCCCCGAGCCGCCGCCTGCAAGGGGAGGGCGCGGTAATTCTGCGCCCGATTATCCCGGAGCCCCGGGTGGCGAGGCGTGACTGGATTTGATTGTGCTCAGGACAGACGAGCACAGCCCCTGTCCCCCTCCAGCCCTCCCCAGCCCACCTTGCTCCCCGCCCCCTCCCCCCGCGCAGCCCCGATCGCCTGCCCAGCCGCCCGCCCGCCCGCCCCCTTCCTGGTGGTTTTGTGGGCAAACATCTGTAGGCGCATCACCAAGCCGTGTTTCCCTCTCCTCCTCCTTTGTCTACTCGTGAGGAAGACCTTGGGCTCTCCGACCTGCGGAGCCTGGAGTGGGCTGCAGGGAGAGGGGTGCGGGGCTCAGCGCCCCTCCCCTCCTGAGGGCCCCGCGGGACATTGCTGCCGAGCGCACATCAGGCCTAGGTGCGCTGCCGCCCGCAGGGACACCTGTCACCCCTTCATAGAGGTGACAGAGGCCCGGGATCTGTACGGGGACACACGCAGAGAGAGCCAGGTGGGGTCCAAAGCCACCGGCCTCAAGGTCTGAGCTCTTACCCACCGCGCCGCAGCTCCGCGTGGGCACCACTTGGGTGTTTCTGAGCCTCACTGCGTTCCAGGCGCGCACCACGTGCAGCCATTTGTTGTGCACAAATAGAGATCTGAGCAGGAGGAGCCAGGCCTGGGTGGACCAGAGATGAGCAGAATAGGCTGGAAGTGCAAGTGCAAAGGCCCTGTGGCAGGTGTTGGTTTGCAGGCTTGGCGATCAAAGAAGAGGCCGGTGCAGTTGCAATAGAGCAGGACAGGGAAGAAGGAAGGAGCAGGAGAAGGACCCTCAGCTGCTCGGCGCGGAGACGGCTGGGCTGGCCAGTTGGGACCTCTCTCAGTGGTGCAGGTGGTGTAAGCTCAGGCGGGACCAGCTCCTTCGTGACGCAGTCAGGCCACCAGGATCTGAGGACGAGGTTTCCCCGTAAGAAGCTGTACTCTCCACTTTTCTAGAAGCATCTGAACTCCTGGCCATGCTGGGTGGGCCTCCCCAAGTGGGGAGACCTGGAGGGGCTACCCCTAAAACCACAAAACTTGAGAGGTACAGCGCTCTGGAAGTTTCTTCAGGTCTGCGGTGAACCTGCCAGCCCTGGGTTCGATTCCTCAGTACCACGTTCACAGAACGCTGGAAGAGGCGCTGTGCGTGGCTCAAGTGGTAGAGCGCTTGCCTTGAGCAGAAGCAGCTCAGGGGCAGCGCCCAGGCTCTGAGTTCAAGCCTCAGGACTGGCAGAAAAAGAAAAGAAAAAGTTACATTGGAGTTGGCAAGCTTGCCGAACGCCGCTTTCCTAGGTAGAATTCACATGTGACGCGCGCAGCCACGGCCCCCGCTCAGGAGCAAGGTCTCGCGAGGGCTCTGACGTTGAACGTCCGGCTGCCCGGGGCGCGTTCCTGCGCAGAGCTGGCAGTGTGGGGGCCGCAGCCGGCGTTTGCTCTGTCCCCGGAGGCGGCGGGGGTCCCGGCTGCGGCCTTGGGCAAACCACGCTGCCCCGGGCCGCAGGGAGCTGGTGGGCTCTGGTTTTCGGGCTGGGCCCCCTGGGCTGAAAACGTGTGGTGTGTTTGTGCTGAGGACAGCCGCCGGCAGGCCGGGCGACGGCGACCACGGAGATGATGACGATGACGATGACGACGAAGAGAGCTCCCCGGGGTGCACGCTGTTCATTAAGAACCTCAACTTCAGCACCACGGAGGAGACGCTGAAGGAGGTAAGTGGTGCTTAGGGGGGGACGGGGGGGAGGGGAGTGTCCTGCGTGGCCCCCGCCACGCGTGCAGCTCTGGCTCACCCGGCCCTTTTTAAGTGGGGGTGCCCCCCAATGGGCCCCACAACCCAGTTCTGAAGGTTTGGGGCCTGCCGCTGCTCCCCCACTGCCCGCATGTAAACCCGCTGTGTGTCGCCGCGGGGGCCGTGGGCCCGATCCCCGCGCTCCCCGCACGTGCTCCCCACGCAGTGCTACCCTGTCCACGCCTCACCTCCCACACGGCCTCGCTCTGTGCCCCCGAGCATGGGGGGATCCCCGGGAGCTGGGGTGAGACCTGGTGACGCTGTCTTGCAGGTGTTTTCCAGAGCGGGTGCGCTGAGGAGCTGCGTGGTCTCCAGGAAGAAGAACAAAGCCGGTAATGCCTGGATGACCCCCGAGACCATGGGGGGCGGGGTAGGGTGACCAGGGACCCCGTGCCCTCGCTTGGTGTGTGGCGTGGCCCCTGCCGTTCCCCCAAAAACCGGCCGCATTTAGTGGGCAGGCAGGGTGGATGACCCTTCTCCCCCCCAGCAGCCTCCACCCCCTCCCCACGTGGTGTTTAGATGTAGAACTTCTAGAACATTCTCCCGAGTCATGAACCCTGGGCCTCTCAGCTGGAGCAGGGTGGGTGGGGACGCCCCGTCACCAGCCTGGTGCTGTCCTGACCCCTGCTGGTTGCGGGGGAGGGGGGACGGTGGGGTGGCCGAGGCCCAGTGGTCCTGTCGTGGGGACCCCGTCCCCAGGGCCCCCCAGCACAGCTTGAGGACACAAGTGGAGGTCTGCAGCACTTTTGCCAGGGTCACGGGACGCTGTGGTGTGACAATCCCAGCACAGGCTCCCCCGTGGCAGCCCGGGGGCTTGGCAGAGAAGAGCGGTCAGGTGGCAGAGGCTGCCGGCACTGAGCACCAACCAGGATGTCCTGTGCTTCAGGTCCTCGTGGCGTCCTGGGTTCGAGTCCTGCCTACCCTGGCCCTTTCTTAAAGGGCAGCTTCCATACAAGTTCCATACTGGGACTTGTACCCACCCAGGTGGCCTGGTTTTGACTCGATGGTTTCTGTGAAGGACAAATCTCACAGCCCGGCATGGTGGTGCACACCTGTAGTCCCAGCACCCCGGAGCCTCAGGCAGGAGGGTCGCAAGTCCCCAGGGTGGATCCTGTTTCAAAAGAAAACAAAAACCAAAACATTTCCATAAGGTCACGTTTCGGGAAGAATCAGTTTGGGGATTCGGAAAAGGAGATCACTCTAAGGCCCGGAAGGGGGGTCGGGCTGAATGGAGGTGCCCAGGGCCAGCAGGTGCCAGGTCTCAGGGTCCCCGAGCCCAGAGGCCGCCTCTGTCCCTGGGCGCCCAGCTCAGCAAGGAAGCGGTCCACACGGCAGACGGGACCAGGGCCGGCCAGGCAGAGCCCCGACGCCCACCTTGTCAAACCCCTCTCCCTCCAATGGCGGTGCTCCGTGACGGGCCCATGGTCATGCCCGGCTTATGCCAACGATTGGCCCGCCGCGTCTCAGGTGGCGTCCATGATCACCTCGTGGGCGCCGGCCCGGGCCCGGGCGCCCTGGCACACAGTC
This sequence comes from Dipodomys merriami, assembly GCF_024711535.1. NCBI lineage: Eukaryota > Metazoa > Chordata > Mammalia > Rodentia > Heteromyidae > Dipodomys > Dipodomys merriami. The sequence continues at coordinate 87,052 of NW_027205605.1, forward strand.
CTGGGCCTCCTCCCTGCCCACCTCGCTGGTGACCCCCTTTCTTTCAGGAACCCTGCTGTCCATGGGGTTCGGCTTCGTGGAGTACCGGAAGCCCGAGCAGGCCCAAAAAGCCCTGCGGCAGCTCCAGGCAAGATCTCTGGGGAGACTGGCAGGTGCGGGGGGGGGCGTGCATACACCCCTCCATCTGCCACCACTCATCCTGCTCTAAGGAACTGCAGCCGGTGAGCAGCTCAGAACGCATTAGTTCATTCGTTCTGTCCACAGCCCTTTGTGGGCGTGGTTTGCGCCCTGTGCTGGGCGAGGCCTGGAGAAGGTGCTTCCTCTCTCTATGTGGGGGAAAGATAGGCAGCAAAAGCCTGAGCAGGCATGCAAGCCCACAGCACCAGTAGGGGCAGTGGGTACATGCAGAACACATCTCTAAAGAGATGGAGGTCGAGCTCACACCTCAATCTGAAGTCAGCTGTGCAGAGAGCCGGGAGGGGAGCAGTCAAGAAGGTGGGAGCAGCATGTGCAAAGGGCCTGTGGCGTGGGAAGGTAGGACTGAATTTCATGTGTGTGAAGCCAACGGAGGCCCAATAGTGGGGTAAAAGGTGAGGTGACGGGTGTCGGGGGCAACGTGTCCCAGGCTTTTGAAAGATTGGGCTGGAGCCAAAGGCTGTTTCAGGGTTTGGAGATCCCTGAGGAAGGATCCGAGGAGCTGTGAGCCGGCCGGCCGGTCTCTGATCTGCCGGTGGCCACCTGGGCCAGGTGTGGCCGCCATGCTCAGGGCAGGGAGAAGTACCCTCAGCCCCAGAGGCAGGAGGAAGAGAGCTGGGGTTCACACCTCCCCGAGGGTTGCAAGGGCTCCTCGCGCCCCACATCCTGGCACGCACGTGCACGCGTGCGCGTCGGGGCCGGTGGCACCGCCCACCAAGGGCTGCCCACAGAGGCTGCGTGCGCCGCGGCGTCTCTGAGGTGCTGTGGTTTTCAGGGTGGATTTTGCTATCACCCCAGCTTTGTCTCCAGAGACTGGCGTTAGAATCCTGCCCTCGGGCCCCGGTTTAGACTTTTCCTTCAGGAATTAGCACTCCGACTAACCCACATTGCAAGCCTTGAAGGGTAGAAGATTCTGGGTCCCTAGTGGTGTAACAGGAAAATAAGGAAAGGTCAGGTCTCCGAAAGCCGTCTGTGTCCCCTGCCCTGGGCGGGGGTTCCCTGGGTTACAGGCAGAGCGGTGAGCCCAGCGTCTCCTCTTACAGGGTCACGTTGTGGACGGCCACAAGCTGGAGCTGCGGGTCTCAGAGCGAGCCACCAAGTGAGTGTCCTGATTCCCTGCTTCCCCCACCCGTCGGGGGTCTTCTCGGTGAAGGCTGTGCGTGCCAGCTGGCCGCCGTGCCGCTCCCCGCCCGCTCAGCCCGGGCCTGGCCTTTGGGGCCATGTTACCTGTGCTGCTCCGATGTGCGGCCGGGGAGAAACATGCACGCGGTCAGGGCTGGATGGTAGGAAGGAAGCAAGGGAGAGTTGCACACGTGCCTCAGATGAGCACTGTGAGGCATCACGCCCACCCGCGTTGGTACGCCCCCTCCCCCACTTTCCCAGAGTGGGACAGCAGAGGCCAGGGACATCGGTCAGTTTGAAACTCGGTAGATGTTAGGTAGACCAGTTGTCCGATAGCTGTTTCCTGGAACAGTGGGAAGAGATTTTGGGAGCTTTGTTAGTTGGCTCCCCTGTCTCTACCTGCTTCTCCACATCAGTGACCCAGCACCCCCAGGAGCTTCCAGCAGTGCCCCCCAAGAGCGTCTCCCAGCAAGTGCTCATCTCCTGGCCATTACCATCTACCTACTCTGAGTCTGATGACCGACCGCCTCCCACCGTCCAGAGCTGGCTTCAGCCATTTCTTTGGCCATTTATTGTGGCTGTCCAGCAGCCGGGTGCTAGTGAATGTTGGGGAGTCCTCCCTCCTGTCAGGTCCTCCTCCGGTCCCCCGACTCTCAGATTGAGGGGTAGTGAGTGGCCCTCACAGCTTGTTGCCTGGTGCCGGGCTGACGTGGCCCCCGGGTCACGTGGGGCGGGGGTGATGCATCCCCCTGCTGAGGGCGGGGCGCTGGTTCTGGGTGGGGGGGGCGGGGAGGCGGGCTTCAGTCACCTGACCACCGCCCCTCCTGCAGGCCGGCGGTGACATCCGCACGCAAGAAGCAGGTCTCCAGGAAGCAGACGACGTCTAAGATCCTGGTGCGCAATGTCCCCTTTCAGGCCAGCCAGCGGGAGATCCGGGAGCTCTTCAGGTAGGACGCGCTCCCGTCCTCGGCACCACCGCCGCCGCCGCTTGGTAGGGTTCGGGAGCGTCCTGGGTTCTAGATGGTTCCACCGCAGGCCAGATCATCCTCCTCCTTAGACTGGTCCCCTGATGTGAGAGCCTGTGCAGGGCCGTGGCCCAGCCAGCCCTCCTCCACAGCGGGCCGGACCCCGCCCACTGCGGCAGGCCCGGCGCAGGGGCCTCACCCCATATCCCCCTTGGCTGGAAGCCAGGGGCATTGCCTCGGGGGCTTTTGGGGGTCCCCCCTCCCTGTATCCGGGCATTGGTCACAGCTCCCAGGGGTCTCTGGTCCTGGCCCCTTAGAGAGGAAGGCGACTTCCCTGCGGGCATCCCCTGCGGACACGGGCCTCTGGATGCCGGGAGAGCAGGCCAGCTGGCCCAGCCCGCCCTGCCACGGTGCCAGCCAGGCAGACAGGCAGGCATCCGATGTAATAAGTCCCCTCTGCTCACGTAGCACCTCGATTCTTGCAAGGAGTGAATTCCTCTGCAGCCGGTTTGCTCTTGGAAAACAAAGAGCATAGGACAGAGCCCGGCCCGCCCCCCGCCCCCGCCGTGCCCACGCCGGGTGGGTTCTGATTTCTCAGGCTGCTTAGGGGTCCCCCACGGCGCCGGTCCTGAGGGAATGGGGCAAAGGCTGGCAGGTGTGGGGACTCCCCACGTACACGTCGAGGGGCGTCCAGAGACATCCCCCCCACCTCATCCCCAGAGTGGAAGCACGTGAGTTAGCCCGGCCGGGCGACTCCACAGCAGGGGCAGTTGGCCTTCTCCGTCCGGGGTGCGGTCACTCGTCCATCCCCCCCTCGCAGGGCGGAAGGAAAGCGGAGCCCCTGGGGGAGTCTCCAAACCCATCTTCCTGGGCCACAGCAGCAAGACGGAGAGGAGGAAGAATTCTCTCCATGGGAGCTTTGCCCCTTGCCTCTTGCCTGAGGCTCAGGGCAGGGACTCAGTGCTCTGTCCTTGCTCTCTACCCTCCTGGTCTGTCATCCGCCGGGCACAGGTGTGCGGTGTTCACGGCCGAGGTTGGCAGGACCCCACGCCGGCCCTTGTCAGCGTGGGTAAGGGGGTCAGCTTGTTCAGACCTGCTTCTTCTGCTTAAAAGGAGTCCGATGTAGGAGGTGGCAGACACCGACGCCCAGCAAGGGATGTCCTGGCAAAGGATGGCGTTCCTCGACACCGATCCCGAGGAACAAAAGCCAAAGGGAGCGCGCCATCTGATCTCGAGCTTTCTCTGCCTTTTCACAAGGCAGGGAACCGAATTCTGTGCAGTGCCCCTTCTCCCTGCCATTGTTCTGGGAGTTTGTCACCCTCCTGGCAGCCCTCCCTTGCTTTTGTTCCCGGGGCCGCTCCCAGTGGTGGACAGCAGGGGTCGCTGTGAGCCTTCCGAGGGAGCCCCGGGCAGGCTGGCAGACAAAGCCCGTGGCCAGCATAGGGCTCTGGCCCCCCGAGGAGGAGGGGTCCAGGTGTGGGGCACGTCCTGCCAGGTGGACTGAAAATCCCAGTCCGTTTTCAGACCCGTGCCGCTGTGCTGGGCTCTCCGCCAAGCCTGCTGCCTTTCTGGGCAGGATCCTCCTGAGTCACACACAGGGTAGGGGGGCCGAGGGGAGTAGAGGTGAGGAGGGGCACACCGCGCGCCCCTGAACCCATGTGGGGCCCGCCGTGGATGACCCCGAGCTCCAGCTTGGAGTCTTTGTGGGGCCTGCCGCCCCACGCCCCGTCAGCCCGGGTCCTCAGTCCCAGGGTTCCTGGTCCGTGTCTGTGTGAGCACTGTGCACCGTGCGTGAGCCCGTTTTGCCGGGCACTGTGCCGGGCGATCTGCTGGGATGCCAGCCCGTCTCCACCGCCGGGGGCAAATGTGGCACATCCACGGAGGGGAATACTATTCAGCTATCAAAAGGAGTGGGACACATGAGCCACAGTGTGAATGAACCTTGAGACGGCCCCTTTTACCTGGTGACACCTTACCCGGTGTGACACCAGGCACCAAGGCTTTAGCTGTACCGCCGTTGGCATGAAATGGTGGGCAGGCAAGTCCGGGAGGCAGGGAGGCTGCATAGAGCTGGGGGCATGAGGCCAGGGGAGAGTTGAATGCTAGGCTTCTGTTTGAGGTGGCCGAATGTCCTAAAATTGTCTGGGAAGGCTGCACTGCTCGTGTGGTATTGTCTGATTGAGTGAATCGTAGAAGGCGTGACCAGCAAGCTTGTCTGAGTGAATCCTAGAAGGCGTGACCAGCAAGCTTGCGTGAGCAGAAGCAGGAAGGACCTACGCACAGATGTTCCCACACGTAGCTTAGGTTATGATCCCGCCATGTTGGAGCCCAGCCGGGTGTCTTTCGGTGGGAACACAGCTGCACCGTCTCTGCTGTGTCCGTACAGCGGAATACCACTAGGTAGCGAACAGGAGCAGAGTCACAGAATTACACAGCAACCTGTTAACTCCAGAGAATGATGCCGAGGGAGCGGGCCTAGCTCCCGGAGGTCACAGCTGTGTGATTCCTGTAGCGCTCCCGAAATGACAAGACAGGAGGTGACAGACACTGGTGGCCAGGGATCGGGGAGGCCGGTGACTGTTTCTGTGAGAGGGCAGGTCCTGCTGGTCCCCAGGGTGCCCACCCCAACCCTCTCTAGAACTAAACAGGCACCTGGGGCCAGTGTGCAACACATGGGAAGTCTAAATTCCCTGAAAGGTGGTATCAAAGTTGATTTCCTGGTCATGGTAAAGTGCTGAAGTTTTGCCAGAACTTAACACCGGGGGAAGAATATATAATCACAAAAGCTGAAAGTGTTTGGAACCAAATACCCCATGCTACAAAAGATAGAAAGTAATGAGTCGCCCATCCCCGGGGGTAAGTAAGTGGAATCCGTGAGGGCTGCTGAAGAAGGCGTTTGTGATGTCTTGACAGGCCAGGCTCCTGGGGTCAAAGAAAGGAGAATTTTCTAGGTTTTGGAGACAGCCACAAAAGTGCCCTTTGTCCAGGAGGAAATGAGCAGAGCCCAGGGAGAAAGAAATCCCCCCAACTTTCCTACCCCTCTGAACAGGTTGTACACTGGGTTCCATAAATCTAGGCCAGTTAAACCCAGGGAGGTGACAGGGCTGGCCTAGTAAGCCTATTTTATTTCTTGGGATCTATTTTTATCTAGGAGGTTCATGCACAGACTTCCTGGTACTACAGTGACTCAGAAAAGAGATGAAGAATCTAGAATTAATACTCAAAATATTCATATTAATGTTAAATTGTCTTCAGGGTGAAGAAACACTGCTGGAGGTGTTTCTAGACCCTTTGCAGAGAACTGAGAAACAGGGTCTGCCTGCCTGCTTGTCTGCCAGTGTGCCTGTCTCTGTCTGCCTGCCTCTGTCTGCCTCTGTCTGTCTCTGTCTGTCTCTTTCTGCCTCTCTGTCTGTCTGTCTGTCTGCCTGTCTCTCCCTCCCCCTCGAAGGCTCCCTGGAGCCCAGCCCTGGGAGCTCACCGAGCGCGCTTGCTCGTGAGCTGATACTTTCTGAACCTGAGCCACTCACCTTGTGGAAACAATCTTAGATTCCGCCACCCTGCCGGTCACCAGTGTGTCCACTGGGGACATTCACGGCCAGTGTGGGCCATCGCCGCCCGGCGTGACCCAGCACGCTTGCTCAAGACACTGGGGTACCTGCGGCCTCGTTTCTCTCCATCGTCAGCTTGGAAAGGAGGCCAGGTGATTTCCCGTGAACCAGCAGTGTGCCAGCCCGAGAGACTGCGTTCTGCACCCCGTCCTAGCGGCGGAACTGCTGAGGGAGTGAACCCATGACAGGACCAGACCAGACCAGCATGGCAGGCGGCTTCTGCCTTCCCAGGCGAGCCCGGTGGTCATGGCTGCCTATGTCCTCTACAGGAGGATTGTGAGTCTATTTGGGCTCCGCGGGGAGTGGCATAGTAATCGATTAGTAATGTCTGGTACAGATGCAGGCGTGGCATCTTTGACTGCTCACCTACACATGTGCTTCTCGCCTGTCCACCTGCCTGCCAGGAGGCTGGCTCCCCTCCCGTGGATCGCTGCTGGCTCCCGCAGCCGCCTTCTCTCCCCTGCGGGGCCGCTTTGGCCCAGGTCCCCGCTGCCATCTGAGTTTGTCTGCAACTCAGTTACGAAGTGACTGGCGGGCTCGGCAAAAATGGGCTGAGCGTCTCCTATCTCCGGCGAGACGGGGCCTGTGGCTGTGCTAGTGAGAAGGAGGGGGGGTTAGGTACGAGTTCCGTGAAAAGCCCCAGCTACGGCGCTCACTCATACCACTGAGCCCAGACTCGGTGTCCAGTGCTCCGACTTCGCCAGGACCAGTCCAGACCCGAGACCTCATTCTTTTTATCTTTGTTACCCTTCCCGGCCGCTCTGCCCCACCTCGCTCCTCAGCTCCTGAGCCCAGCCCCGTGTAGAATGGGATGGGATTCACTGTGCCAGGCAAAGCCGGGATAGTGCTGCTCTTGGTGGGGAGGAGAAGGAGGAGGGGAGGGTGCCCAGAACTCTGTCATTTCAAGCCTCTCCATCACCCTCTTCAGAATCCTTCTTTCTCTATGAGCAAGTTTTGCCCTTGGAGAATTCTCTTGATCCTAAAACCAATGTCCTTCAGATCATTTGGGGAGTGGAGCAAAACCTTCGGAGCAGGGTGAGTGTGGCGTGCAGCGCCTCCTCCCCGTCGGTCCCGAGACCGCACAGGTCGCACCGGTATTCACCTCACCGCCTTGCAGATGAGGGACGAGGCCAGAGAGGTTAAGCGGGCCCCGAGGTCTCCTAGCCAGGAGTGAGTTACAGCCGCCGCCTATGCGCCCCAGTCACTGCTCAAACGTGGACGCAGGTGACGGGGACGCGTTTGTCCGGGACGCACGTGGCCGCGCACGGGCGGTGAGTGGCTCCTTGGCCTGGCGCAGGCCGACGGGGCTGGAGGACCCCAGCCCTGCCCCCGTCCCCGGGACAGCCCCGCCAGGCTGAGTGCCCGGAGCGGCCTTTTTTCCATCCCAGCCTCAACCTCCGCCTCCCCTCTCGGCCGAGCTGAGCTGCGGCCTCCACCCGTCTGTTTACGAAAAGAGAGCAGGCATCTGTGCTGCCTTCCATGCTAGAGGCCTCTCAGCCTGCGACTGGGCACCATGGGAGCTGTGCGGACCGCATCCCCTAGTGGGTGGGCACCACACCCCTCTGTGTCCCCCACCTGACCTCTGGCCCTGGCAAGCGAGGGGGACTGCTAAGAGCGGCTGTTCTGCCAGGGCACCCGAGGCTCACGCCTGTACCCCTGATTACTGAGGAGGCCGAGATCTGAGGATCAGAATTTGAGGCCAGCCTAGGCAAGAAGGTCTGTGAGACTCTCATCTCCAGTTAACCAGCAAAAAGTCAGAAGTGGCGTTCTGGCTCAATTGCTAGAGCACCAGCCTTGAGCAAACCAAGGACAGTGCCCGGCCCTGAGTTCAAGCCCTAGTGTAGACACACACGCACAAGATGGGCCATTCCCTTGATCTCCAGCTCCAAGTCCCCTCCATCCTGGTGCCGTTCGTTCCATCATTGACCTCCCCGAGAGAGAAACGGTCCAAGTTCTCAGAACAAAGTTGGCACAGCAAAACAGTCCCGCCGCCCGGCTCAGGGGCGGGCGGGGGGGGTGCATCTCGGCTGCCCGCTGCCCAGTCTCCTCCCCCCTCTGCACCCCTGCCTGCAGGAAGGCCTTGGACCTGGCCTGAAGTCCTGGGGACTCTCTTAAGGGTACAGCCACTCTACCTGCAGCCGCTGGAGCCTCTCTGAGCCCCACCCCCACCCCCCAGCCCCGAGGGCGGTGCTTCCTGCTCCGGGGGAGTCGCTCATTTCCATCTCATTTTCGAGTTATTATCGAGCTGCCGGTGGTGAGGGTATTTTGACAGCAGCTGTCAGCAAGGTGTGAGCGTCTGCCATCGCCTCCGATTGGCTGAAGACACCTATGGCAGCGTGCTGTGCATCATCCCAGCCCCCACCCACCCCGCCAGAGGGGCGCGGGGAGCGTGGAGGGAGACGGAGGATGGGGTGTCCAGGGAGGCAAAGCAAACAGCCGGGCAGCCAGAGCGCCGCCGCCAGGCCCAGCCAGGCCCCAAACGTCATTAGCATTTTTCCGACTCCCGCCAGAAAAGACAGCCCGTTAAAAAAAAAAGACTCCAATGGCGTCTTGTGTTTTATTTAATTTATTTTATTCGAGGTTTTGGGCAGTCGGGGAGGAGGGGGCGTGGAGAGGATCCATTCAAACAACCATTTAGGCTTGTCAGAGTTCATTGATTGAATTAACAAGGCTTCCGGAACCTCCCAGCTTCCAGCAGCCGGGGCTGAGCCCACAAAGCTAGAGGTAGCTGGTGGGGGGGTGGGGGCAGAGAGCTGGGGAACTGGGGGGGCCCGGCCCGCCCCCCATGGCCTCTCGCTCACTCGCTCGCTCTACCCCCTGCCAAGTGGAAGTCCAGGCAGGTGTCTCCCTCCTCCCTCCAGCCGTGGCATAAATCTAGTTCCACGGGTGTTTTTTCCCAGCCAGGCGCATCCAGGCACAGCATAAATAACGCCGTGCCTCCAACGCCTTTTACCTGAGCGTTTAAAATGCGTTGTTTGTTTGCTTTGCTTCCGTCTGAAGTGTGAACGCGCATGTCAGCCACACACACTCCGGAGCAAACACACTCCGGAGGCCCGGGGGGGGGGGGGGGTGTCTGTGCCAGGCCCGCTGGCCACGGCGGCAGGTGTCACTCCCGCGTCCTGCCCCGCCCCCTTTCCCGGTGGGCGAAGCCCCCCTGCCTGGGGGCCACACTGCCCGAGCCTGCTGTAATCGGGTCTGGGGGCTGGCTTCTCCTGGTTGGGGCCCCCACAAAACTGAAGAGAGTCCCCGTCTCAGGTCGTGTGCCCGTCCATGGCGGCTGTGGTCCCCCTGGAGGCTGTCACTGGTGTCCGCGGGGTGGAGGTCAGGAGGCTGCTCCTTCAGGAGTGGATGGAGGGGGAGGATGTGGCTGTTGAGAAGGGGGCCTTGTTTGGGGATGGGGGGCAGGCCCTGCGGCACGGGGTTGGCATGGCTGGAGGACCTGCCCCGGGACGCTTGCTCACTGATCTGGACCAGAACCAGGGGCAGGGCCGCCGCTCCACCCTTGCCTTCGTCTCTCCTTTCCTGGTGACCCTGAGCCACACGTCCGGCTACATCGCCACACATCCCTTCCGTGTTTAAATGAGAAGTGGAGGAGGAAGGGGACCAGTACCCTGTGAGCGAGCCGCTTCCTCGGGCCCGGCTCTCTCCCTGCGTCTCTGCGCCAGGGGCTGGGCTGAGTACACCTCCTGGGGGTGAGTCCTGGGGTCTCCATCATCACAGAAATAAGATCCTAGCAATTGTTGGGGGGAAAGAAATCACAAGTGCCTGGTGTTTGCAAGAAACTTGATCTTGGTCTCTTGGCCTCCAAATCTGACACACACAGTTACGAAGTTCTTTTATTTAAGCCAAAAAAGAAAAAAAAAAAGCCTGCTAGGCTAAAGCGAGGGCCAGCTCCGCAGCAGTTGGACTCTCAACTCTAACCCATCGTGTGTCCAGCAAGCGGAGAGCCAGCCGCCGTGGCACACACTGGACTCGGCCACCCCCTCTCCCCCAGAGACACCTCAGCTCCGGCTTAGTCCCCAGAGTCGGCAGGGCAAGGAAACAGCAAGTGGACTTTAAACCACAGGTGTTCAAGCCGGTTGCCGTAGCTCACGCCTGTAATCCTAGCCACTCCGCAGGCTGCTGACCATTCAAAGCCAGCCTGGGCGGGAAAGTCTGTGAGAGCCTTCCTTCCAGTTCAGCAGCAAAAAGCCCGAAATAGAATTGTGTGTGATAGAGCACCAGCCTTGAGCAAAAAAGCTAAGGGACAGCGCCCCCAGGCTCTTGAGTTAAAACCCCAGGTACAAGAACAGAAGCCCCGTCCACGGAGACAGGCGAGGAAGGGCCCCGGGGTGGCGCCCTTTGGCACCCTTTCTTGGGCATACTCCTCCCACTGGGGAGCAGGAAAGGCAAGGTGTCCTCCTCCCCCCACCCCGGCCCAGGCCCCCTCCTCTTCCTCACAGGGAGGGGACAGCAGGGCCTGCATCAGCCGTCTCTGAGCCGGGCAGCCTGAGGAAGGTTCCGGGTTCGGGTTGGGATCTGACTGGCTGGTCCATCCCTGTCGTTTTCTGTTTCACTTGTTTTCCTCACACAGAAGCAGATCGGCAAGGCCCTGCCCACCTGGGTCCTGGCAGACAGCATTTGTATTTCATCTCCCCGACCGGGGCTTCCTCCGGCTACGGGAACTTAGATTATTTTGTGGAGGTGTGGATATACCAAGCTGCACGGCGCTTGTCCTCTTCCCTCCCTTCCCGTGACAGCTCGTTAAATTATTCCAAGGGAGCCGAGCGCTGCGGCTAAATTACGACGCGTATCATGGCAACTGGCCCCGTGTCACCACTGTGGCTCTTCTCAGAGAAACTTGCTCAGGAGAAGGCATTACTGGGATGGGCAGGGGATCTAGGACCAGTATACCAGGGCAGGTAGGGGATCCAGGACCAGTATACCAGGACAGGTGGGGGATCCAGGACCAGTACACCAGGGAAGGCGGGGGATCCAGGACCAGTATACCAGGGCAGGTAGGGCATCCAGGACCAGTATACCAGGGCAGGTAGGGGATCCAGGACCAGTATACCAGGGCAGGCAGGGGATCCAGGACCAGTGTTCCCCCATCCACCCCCCCTCCTTGCACCACCATCGGGGCAGGGCCCCAGATGGAAGAGCCTCATATATGTAACAGCAGGCCAGGGGAGGGCTGTGGGTAGGGCGTGTGGGTGGTCCGGGGAACTGGTGTGGCAGTCATACTGGCACTTACAGAACAGGAGACACTGGCAATAAGAAGGGGTGAGGCAGAGCCCCCCACTCTTCATGCTCCTGATTTTGACTCCTGTTTGTTTATTCACTCCGTATACGCGCACAGCACAGGGCGCGGAGCATGGATCAGTATCTCTGCAGCTCAGTAAGGGATCGTGGGGCAGCTGGCGCCTGGGAGCACCACCCAGCGGGCAGGAAGGTGACCCTTGACCCGAGGCGGGTGACCCAGCCCCGGCGCCTCCGCCTGGTGCGTGTGGTCATGGCCACGCTGCGCTGCGCTGTGCGACCCCGGGGAACCGGAGCCACGATGGTGCTGTAGGGCCCCCACAAGGCTCCAGAAGGAGCTGGGGCTGGTCTGTGGGTCTGTCCGTGGGTCTGTCTGTCCATCTGGGTCTCAGCCAGAATTATACTCCCACGCTTGCCTGAAACACCTCATGCGTGGCAGGTGAAAATGTGGGGTACCCCAGTTAGGACTGTCGGGGTCTTGCTGGGGTGGGTGACTCGGCAGCATACTTGCCGGGCATGTGTGAGGCGCTGGTTCCCGGCCCAGCACCAGTGTTTCCCAGTGTGTTTTGGTGTGTATGTCTGAGCCTACAGCACTTGTACTTACCCAGGCTGTTGGTCGCACGCCCAGGACCCCAGCAACTGGTGGGAAAGAGGGGGTCCAGTTGCCCTTGGGCAGGGAGGAGGGGCTACTTAGGGGCCCCAAAGCAAGAGGGTAGAAGTACCCAGCTTGGGGTGCTGCTTGGCGTAGTACTCTTCTCACTAACCTGCCAACAAGAGTCTCAACAGCGCACCCCTCTCCCCCCAGTGGGACATTTGGGCAAGTGTCCGCAGGAGCCTTGTGCAAAGCAACCGGTCAGAGTTCCTGCCATGGGATCCTGGGTGCAGCCTGAGCTCCCTGGCAGCCTAGCCGATAAGGGAAGCAAGTGCTTCCACCAGGCACCACGGATATCTGGGTTGAAGCAAAGCGAGCTGGCACTCCAGCCATAGCTGGAGGGCATTTGGTGTTTGTGCCATCCACAGATCTCTTGTCTCTCTTTAGGAAAGTGTCACATGGTATATGATCATTTGTGCAGAATCTGTGCGTGTGGAGTAGACTGTGTGTGTGTTTTGCCTGGTCCTGTGGACCCAGAGCCTGGACTCGGTGGCTTATTGGCAGCGGCCAGGGAGTGGATGATGATTGGGGGGGAGGAGAGGGAAGGGGAGGACGCTTCGGGCCCTGGTCCTGGCAGATACAACTGAGAAGCCCGGGGCTGGCCTGACCTGCTCCCTGCAGTGAGCGAGCTCTGGGGTGGAGCAGGGTGGGGAGGGGGGCGCTGGGTCACCACAGACCATCGTGAACCGTCCACCCTGCCTGCGGCCACCAGCCAAGGTGGACCAGAGGCTGGGATGCAAACTCTAGCTCTGTGTCTGCACAGGCAGCAGCGTGCGTGCGTGCGTGCGTGTGTGCATGTGCGACTCCAGAGCCAACCCTCTGCGCGCGCCTGTCACACACGTGTGTGCGTCTCTTCCTCGACGCCAGGGCTTGTCACCTGGCTCGGCTAGGGATCGAACCTGGGGCCCCGCAAGTGCTAGGCAGGTGCTCAGCCCTGAGCCTCCCTTCCTGTCTTTCTGGTTTTTCCTCTACTTCGCGGCCCTGGCGATGTCTTCCCGCCTGGTGGCTGCCTGCCTTGGCTGCGGTCCAGTTGCAGATGGCTCTCCTGGAGCGGCTGCCTTCCATTCCTGCTCTGTGTGCACTGGGAAGGAGGATCCCCGCCTCCCCCCTTCCTCCCAGGCCCATGGCTGGTCACCCCATAGGACAGATGGATGGAAAGGTCGGGGTTCGCGGGGTCCCTGGCCCAGGCGCCAGCCCTCACTGCCGCTCCTCAGGTGGGCAAGCCGGGGCCTAATGAGGCTTGCCGCCCGTCTCCTAATTGCCGGTCGACTCGGTCCTGGGCGGCCTCTCCTGAGCGCCCTGTAAGTACCTGATTAAGGAAAACGAATCCCGGGAGGCGGGAGGCGAAGCCGCTGGGTTCCGAGCGGGGCAGGCGCCAGCGCGTAAGCTCGTCAGCTTTGTGGGCCGCACAGTCTCGGTCACAAACGCCGCCGCCGTCGGGCACAAGGCCGCTGTCACCGGTGCAGCAGAGGCCGCCAGGAGCCTCGGCGACCCTGGGGTACTTGGGGGGGCGTCTCGGCCACTCCTGCCTGCTGCCCGCTCCGCCGTCCCCGGCAGCCCCTGTGCTGCTCACGACGGCAGGGACGTGCGGGGCCCTGGGGACCCCTCCACATGGCCGCTCAGGGCTGGGCGAAGAGGGCGCTGCCGAGCCCCGATCCGCGGGGGCTGTGTCCCATGACAGCCCACCCCGCCCCTCGGTAAAGGTCACCCCAAATGTCCCAGCTACAGCCCGCCGCCCTCACGACTCCTGGGATTCACGGGGGACCCACAGTTCGGATCAGCTGGGAGAAGGTGGGGCGGGCAGCACCTCTCGGATCAGCTCCGAGCTAGGGGCAAGCGCACTTCCTGTCCCGCAGAATGGGGTTTGTGGCCCAACTGAGAGCCAGCCGGGAGCACCGGTGTCGCCACCGGCCTCGCCCCCCCACCGTGCCTGCCTCCCCTCCTGCCGTGGGCAGGTTCATGGGGGATGCTGGAGGGTGAGTGGGGCCGTGGGCCCCTCTAACAGACGGGCCAGCCGAGACGCAGCCCCCCAGCTCCCATCTGTGCCTCAGCCTCCCCACCTCCCTCGGTCTGGGCCGAGCCCGCCGAGCCAGGATGGCAAACCCAGCCCCGCTGTTCCCCGTGGGGTTCCACAAACACATCTGGTCCAATTTCTGTTGCGTGGCGGTCGAGTGCAGCCAGGGAAACCAAGTGTGCCTTTAATTATCTCCCACCCTGCCTGCAAAGCTTTGATTGTTGTCCTCCGACGGTAACTCCACGTCCCACCCCCCGCCCCCTTCCCCAGACCCTCCGCCAGCTGGGCCTCGGCGCGAGCCGTGACCACACTTCCCATCCTCCAAACGGACAGGCCGGCGCAGCCGGGATTACAGGCAGCCCCTCTCCTGCGGAGCCGCAGGGAGACAGAGCAGCGCGCAGCTTCTGTGCTCCGCCTCACACGCCATAATTCCCTTTCCCTCCTCACAAGGGTTCTGGAGCTGGACGGCCGGGGCAAAGGGCACCCCCTTTCTTCATCGCAGCGGGTTCTTCTCCGCTTTCCTTTCCTCCCATCTTGTCTCTGTAATTTTCCCACACCCCAAACCTCATCTGGCCCCAGTGGGTCTTTTTTTTAAAAAAAAAAGATCTAGCCTGGCTAGAACGAGCCTTTTCTGTCCCTCCCACTCCCACCCCGGGCCCCCACAGACAGACCCACACAGAGCCCCTTGACTCGCACCGCCTGACGGACCAGCAGCTGCCCGCCGCCTAATCGAGCCGGGTTCTCCCTTGGCCTGTTCAGACCCCCAGCAAATGGCACGCCTCACAGATCCATCTCAGCCTTTCTCAGCATCTCCAAACTCGCCAGCCATCCCGAGTGCCAGTTGTTTTATTGTTGTTTTCTTTCCCAGACTTTTAAAAATAACAGTGGTCCCAGCTGGGCCGAGCTGCCGGGCCCCCCCCCCTCTCGGCGCGCCGGCGGGCTGGGCGGCATGAATCACCAGCCGCTCGCCTGCCCGCCTCCCCGCAGGCCCCGGGCAGCCTCCAAGGCCTTCCGTCCCGCCGCCAGCCCCAGGGGAGCTCGGGTCGACGCTGCCCAGTCACCGCAGGCACACCCGGCTGGGATGCATTGTTGGGCAGATCACCAGGACACGGCAGGCTCCGGGCCGCCAGCATGAGCAGGGCCGGGCAGAGGAGTCTCTGAAGTGGGTGGCTGTCTCGGGCACGGGCGTCTGCAGCGTCCCTCCCACTGGGCCGTATAGAACAGGAGTCTCTGCAGACCTTTCTCTCCCACTTCCTCCACCACCTGCCCGGTGCTTCCCGGGGGGCTGGCAGCCATTGCTAGATGTTCAGGCCTGCGGACCGGGGCGGGTGCCGACCGGGGTGGGGGCTCGTGGGTAGGCAGAGGGTGTCCCCACCTCCACCGTCAGGGAGGCCTGCGTGTCGCGAGCCGCGAGCCCCTGGGCCAGGTCCCCCGCTCAGTCTGCCCTCCTGTGGGGCTGGGGGCCTTGAAGGAAGTCAGTCCAGCGCCACGTCCACCAAATGACAGGCAATTGGCCAGTCGCTGCCTACGCACGGCCAGGACCCAGTCGTGAGGGCTGGAAGAGAGGAAAGCCAGGAAGGGACACACAGCCGTCGGCCCACCCACCCGCGGTCATTGTCGTTTGATGAGTCTAGGAGACGCTCTAGCAACTGCTTGTTTTTATAAATAAAGTTTTATTGGCGCGCGGGCCACGCTGGTTGACTTACATGCTGAGGTGAACAGTGGTTGGAGGGGAAGTGCCTCTGCCTGTCTGACCTGGGGCTGTCAGCCGTTCTGGAATCTACCACTGTCAGCCCCACTGCCCTTGTCGGTCAGCAGCTTCTGAGCTCCGTGGTGCTGTGCCCAGTGGGGCACGTGGGGGCGGGGACCCGTGCCAGTCCTGGCGTTGTGGTGGAAGTCACGGCGGGAAGCCGGCAGGGTCGTAGATTGATTCCCTGACTGGTGTTAGGCTAGTGAGCAGGCCAGATCTCTCCCTCTCCCGCGCGCTCTCAGCGTTTGCCCTTCCCCCGTTCACCGTGTCCCCGCACGGAGGCGAGGCCACCCGAAGGTGTTAAATTGGTTCTGAAGGTCCACCTCTGTCTGGCCACGTTCTCGCACCGATTTCATTGACCAGAATCATCCATTTGTTTTCTTACAATGGGATTAATGGTGTTGGAGGTGGCCAGAGAGGAGCAGTCTGTGTGCCTTTCACAAACCGAGCAGAGGGACGCCCGGGCCTCGGCATTGCTCCTCTCACCCTGCTTCAAGCAGGAGAGAACTGTGCCCAGCGGCCCACGGGGCCCACGGGGCTCGCGGCCAGGCCACGCCTCTCCAGACGCCGTCCTCCCGCTCCTCGGAAAACCGGAGTGGCGTTGCATGGGCTGGAAAACCGCCGTTCCTCAGAGCTCTGACAGACCGCGGCAAGGGCTGAGCAGGGGGTGCTGGTCCCGTGCTGGGCATCACGGAGAGCCCTGAGTGGGCGCGCGCATCTCTGCAGCTCCATGGGGAGGAGTACCCAGGACCCACGACAAAGCCAGTCTTCAGCAACAGGGCTGTGGGTCTGCCATGGACCAGCCGTGACTCAGAGGCCGGGGTACCCCAGGTGCTGTCCCCACAGCCACCCCTGCATAGCCAGTCGGCACAAGTGTCGCCCAGCCTGCATTTCCTGCCTTCATCTCGGCGCTCTGGCATACCTGTGTCCTGCCAGGAAATCATGGGTGGGAGGAGGAAGTTACTTATGTTTCACTGAGTTCAGTCTCTTGTGTCAAGAGACTACTCTATTTTCTTGCTAGATGCTCCAGGTAGACCTGTTGGGCCTTTAACATCTTTTTTTTTTTTAATTTAATTTTATTTGTGAACATACTGTACAGAGGGGTTACAATTACATGGGCAGGATAATGCGTACATTTCTTACCAAGCATTGCAGCCTCCTCCTTTGTTTACCCTTCACATCCCTTCCCAGCCTCCCCCCTCCCCCCCAATCCCAATCCTTCTCCTTCCCCCCCTTCCCCCCCCCCCCCCCGCCTTTAACATCTTAAAGGCACTGACAAGGTATGCAGCAGAGGTTTGCTGAACTCCAGCCAGATTCAATCCCAGAAGCCTTTTTACCCAGAGTTCCCATCAATGTCCTTTAGGAGGAGTTTAAGACCCATGAGTTTTGAAGTTGCCGTGTGTGTGTGTGTGTGTGTGTGTGTGTGTGTGTGTGTGTGTGTGTGTGTGTGTGTGTGTGTGTGTGTGTGTGTGCGTGCTTACATGTGTGTGTTTGCACACATGCACACGCTGCTTAAGACCTGAACTCAAGGCCTAGGCTCTGTATCTGAGCTATTTTACTCAAGGCTGGTCTACCACTTGAGCCACAGCTCCACTTCTGGCTTTTTGGTAGTTCTTTGAAGCTAAGAGTTTCATGGACTTTCCTGCATGGGCTGGCTTCAAACCGTGATCCTCAGATCTCAGCCTGCTGAGTAGCTAGGATGACAGGTATCTAGGGTGACAGGTATTAGTCACCGTTTCTCGCCTCTGTCTCTGACTTGACCTTCAGATGCGTCTTGATTCTCAAGCCAAGGAGAGATCCACCCCTTTGTAGTACAGGATGCTGGTGGGGGGGTGGGAGGGATGCGGGGAGAAGGGGGGTTCCTCCAACCTCCCGTGAGGCCTGGCTCACCGCGGATGGCCCTGTGCATTTGGTGGGTTTGGAAGCAGCGTGTGTGTGTCTCGGCCTCCCCACCTGTTCAACACCCCTCAGGTCCTGCCGCGAGACCGCTGGCAGCCGTGCACTCAGGCTCAGGCTGTGCCCGGCCCCTGTGTGCCCTCAAGTCTGGGGCGGGGATCCCGAAAGCACCTCTCTGCTTCGGTGTATTTAAAGATGCACGGAGAGTCAGCGAGCTGGGCTGCTGTCACTCGCAGAACGCAGAAGTCCCGAGGGCCTGGTCTACCCAAGATGGGAAATCAGTGCCCACGGCGGCCAGGCGAGCTGGTTCGCCCGTGTGTCAGGCCTCCCGCCGCCCGTGACCAGTGCACCGCAGCCGTGCTCCCACGCACCATGTTCCCTCCTCCTCCCGCCCCTCTTCTCCCTCCCACCTCCTCCCCGTGGGCGGGTGGGGCCCCGAGCCAGGCCCCCAGAGCCGCTCCGGACTCTGTGGCGGCCACCAGGAATGCACCCCAACTCAGCGCAGAGCCACTTACCCACTCATCCCCAGGACTCCTCATCTAGAGAAGGGCCCCCCCACGCTCCTCTGCCACCTCCTCGGGAGCAGAGCCATTTTCAGCCCCCCAGAAAGAGGCAAGAATGGAAGGAGTGGGGTGCGGCTGGTGCCGGGGTGACTTTCCAGGCTGAGCGGTGGGTGATGGGTGGGGAGCGGGGGAGGACGGTGAGGAAGAGGCTCCGGCTCTATGCGGCTCCCTCAGATGCCCGAGCGCCTCCCCCGCGCGAGGCAGCCCCGGGCTGCTCCACACGGTTCGCCCTCACGCCACGTCCCCCACGCATGGCCACGCCGTGCCCTGGCATGTGTGTGTGGGGGGGGGCTGTGGCTCTTCCCGCGTCCTGTGCGTGAACCCTCCCCCTCTATCCTGCTGGGACTTACACACCCCAGGAGTAAATGTAGGCACTTCGGGGGACCCCAGACAGCGCTGCCCCCAGAGCTGGCCTCCCGCGTGGGCGGTGGGCGAGGGGGGCAGTGAGCCCTGACTCCACTAGCACTGAAGATCCCAGTGCCAGTCACGAACTGGAGCCCCAAGCACAGCTTCTAGCAAAGGGTAGGGGAAATAAGCAAACCCACCCTTCAGATGGCGAGCCAGATGGCTGGGGGCGGGGGGCGGTGGGACCAGGAGGCAGCATCAACTAAGGAGGCCAGACAAGCAAGGCCCGTGGAAGAGGCCGCCTCGGAGCCGAGAGCTGAACGACAAGGAGTCCGTTCTGAGAAAATCCAGGGAAGGAAGGTTCCGGGTAATGCGAAGGGCAGGTGCAAAGGCCATGGGGCAGACTTGTCTTTGGTGGCGTAGGGACAAGCGGAAGGCCACCTCAGGTTCTCTGGAGCAAGGGAGGAGGGAGAGGGAGGAAGGCACTGCCTCGAGGCCCCGGCAGGAAGTGCACGCAGGCCCCACGCAGGCCCCACACAAGCCCCACGCAGAGCCCCACCATGCAAGCCCCACGCAGGCCCCACACAGGCCCCACGCAGGCCCCACGCAGGCCCGACAGGCACTGGCCATTGCTCAGCTGGGCCTCGTCCACATGCAGTTAGGAAGCCTGTGGTGTAGTTGCAGGGCTTCCTAATGCCAAGAGACTTGGCCACAGGTCCTGGCCGCAGTGTGCTCTCATCTAAAACCGCCCAGTCCTCTCCTGGGGGCGGGGCGGGGAGTGTGTGGGGGGGTGGACACCGACTCCCAGAACAATGCCGTGAGGCAGGTGAGGGGGGCCCTGCCCATCCTTGGGGTCCAGGGCGGAGCAGAGGGAGGAGCCCCTCCCCCCCCTGGGATGGAGGGGCCTGTGTGCAAACATGTTTTGCATAGCCTGACTTGTTTATGGGGGCCAGGCGTAATTGACTGCCCCCCCTCCACACCTTGGAGCCCCCGCTGCCCCCCACACATACCGCCACCGCCACCGCGGAAGAAATTAGAAACGTGACAACAAACTCCACTTGTCACGCACACACACACACACACACACACACACACACACACACACACCCGTCCCTCCCCCGCCCACCACCACCACCAATCACGCGCCGGAGGCCTGGCAGAGGGGCGGGGCCGCGGGGCGGGGTGCGGGGAGGGTAATTGGTGAACCCGGGGTGAATGAAATAATTGGAAAAGTGAGGTGTGAGTTTGTTGGGAAGTGTGAGCGCGCGTTGGGGGAGAGCGAGCCGGCCTGGCCCCTTTATTCACAGCTTCGGATACAGTAATTGCTATTTTGTGCTTCCTATTATCCTCGCAGCGGGGAAGCCCAGGCCGCCCTCCCCCTCCCCCCCCCCCCCCCCCCCGCCACGGGCCGGGGAGGAGTCCCCAGGTGCCCTCTGGTTGCCCAGCCTCCCCTCCCCCACCCTGCCCCCACCCATGCCCGCCCCCTCCCCACGAGACGGTGCGGGCAGAGGGACTTCCTTCGGGAGCTGCTCTTAAAAATGGCCCTGTGGACTTGGCAGTCAGAAAAGGACCTTCATAATGGCTGCTAGTTATATGTCGCTTATCGCCAAGGAGCTAAAGGTACTTCATCGATTTTTTTTTTCCACCTCCCTCCCCCGCTCCCCCCCCGCCCCCCCTTATTTTCTTTCTTTTGAATTCTCTCTGGCTGGCTCTCTGTGATCGTTACGCACGCACCCGGGCCTGGCCACGGGTCCCCCGTGCAGTGTCCCGGGGCAGGCGCCCTCCCGAGCCCTGTCACGTGGAGGTCGCAGCGCTGCCGTCCCCAGGGTGGGCACACAGCCCAGAGAGGGGCAGAGCCCAGAGGCCCAGCGGGGCGGGCGGGGGGTGCCCTGAAGTCTCAGCCGCGCATTTTGGGAAGTTCCTTCTCAGAGCTAACCCTAATCCCACTCTGCCGCTCAGCTGGAGCCGCGCTCTCCCAAAGCCGCCATGGCCGTCCCCACCTGAGCCGTGTGGCAGCTCCCGTGTCCTCCGACGTGGCTCCCCCCGCCGAGCCCACAAACGCCACTTCCGCGGGCCACGGGAACCTCCTCACCAGCTTCTTCCTCCACCTTTTAATTACTTCCCTCGCCTATCTCCAGACCTCCGGCTACTTACCATGCACGAAGCGTCGCAGCTTACAGCACGCCGCAGAGAGAGAGGACTGAGCCTCAACAGTCAGCCTCTCGTCTCTCTCACACGTGCACGCACGCACAGATACGCCGCGCTAAGAAACCTGGGCAGAGGGTGCCGGCTGTCCTCACCCGGAGCCCACCACCCCCGGGGCAGAGCGGGTGGTGTGCACACAGCCCCTGCGTGGGGGAAGCTGGGCCCCGTGGCACTGGGCAGACCACCGGGTGTGTGGGGCTCCCTCAGCTGCCCCCACAGGTGGCTTCCCGCTGCACCCCGGGCCCAGTGGTGCCGGCTCCTGGGAATGACTGGTCCCCGCTCAAGGCGGGGGGCGGGGGGGCGGGGAGGGACGTTGGTGCCTGCATCCCGTTCAAATCCCACCGCTTCCTAGCAGGCACTGCTGCTGCTCCCGACAGCTTCTCAGTCTGGGAAATGGGGCCACGGACAATGGCCACGCGTCCCGAGTCATCCTCACCCCCGCTCTGTGGGCAGGGGTGAGTTATCACCAACCACATCCACCTTCATGGTTACCACCACCTCCTCTGTTGGTGCCAAAACTTCCTCCTGGCTGAGCCACAAAGATCTGCATCTATTCTTCTCTCATGGGGTCCCCCAACCCCAGGGAACCGTCTCTGGTTGGTGCAGGGTGATGTCAGCCTAGCCTTGGGGGGGCGGGGGGGAGCTAAGCCCCAGAGGCTGCCAGGGCCCATGGTTGAAGCACCTGCCCGGCCCCCACACTCTTCATCATCAGCGCCATCATACTCCAGGTGTGAAAGCTCTCAGCCTCCATCCCTCATGTCCCAGTGACTCGGAGTCAAAGAACCATTCGTGCAAGCGAGGAACAGATCTGTGCACCCCTGCCCTGCTGTGTCCGGCTGTGTCCCCGACCTGGGGATTAGCGCAGGGACCGAGGCCCTGTGTGTCAGGGGCCGGGTCGGCCTTTAGGTGGCAGCATAGAGCAGGGTTTGTGGGCTGCGCTCCGGCCTCCATCTCACCCCACCTGCCCTGTGTCTGGTCCTCCACCACCCCGGCCACTCTAAATCTAAATCGGCCGAGAGCTGCCTCACAGCGGGGAGCTGGCCGGTTCCACACCCACTCTTCCCCTTCCCCGGAGGCCGGCCCTGTCATCAGCTGGACGCACGGGGGGGGGGGGGGGGGACGCAGGCAGGGCTGCAGAGCGGGAGGAGACGTGCAGGTTCATTTTGAGGATTCATAATGCTGCATTTACACACCGTCCTGCCTCCGGAAATGGGGCTGGCAGATGCCTGGTCATGCGGCAGGGCCGTGGGTTAACGTCTCGGATTTAGCTTATATCATTTCACAAGAGCTCGAGGCCTTTGCTGTGTTTCTTACCTGATCCGTCCGTGGCCCAGAGCCTCCTAGACCGGCGGGGGAGGGAAGGAGGGAGAGAGCGGTTGTTGTATGTGTCGGGTGGCCATCAGTGTGTGTAGATTTTCAAATAAACTAATACCCCTCTTCGGATGCCGTGCACATTAAATATTTATCGGTAGCAACCCGGGCGTATGGATTTGATAAATGGACATTAGGCGGTAGTCGGCGCGGGCGGGAGACCCTGAGGCAGCCCAGCCCCTTGGTGCTAGAATCCCTCCACGGTCTAGCTCAGTGGAGAGGACAGGGGCAGCCCAGGGGTGACTGAGCCCATGTTTACCTGTTTGATTCCTCTAAGGAAACCCCGGGCCATCTTCTTCTCCAGAGCTTTGCCTGGCTGTGGCTTAGCAGGTATCAAAAGGAAAGCCCTGGAGAGGGGACCCGGGGCTTACAGGGAGGTGCTGTGTGGCGCAGCCTCGAGGGCACCTGCCCGGCCTCGACCTGGGGCTAGACGCCAGGGCTCCGCGCCTGCCCTCCCCGCGTGGGGCATCCCCGCACCTGGCCCCGAATGGAGGGGCACCCCACCGACCCCGTGAGCAGCCCCTCTCCCTGGCAGAGTACAGTCAGGAGCAGGGGGTGGGGGACTGGTCACCTCACAGGAAGGTCCCCCCCAGCTGCTGGGGACGCGCCGAAGGCTCCCCACCGCCCGCCACGGAGCACACGCGGGCAGCCCCCTCCACAGGCCTCGGTTCTGACCCCACGTCTGCCTTCCGTTTGTTTCCAGCACCTTCGGGGAGCTGAAGACGGTGCGCTTGCCCAAGAAGATGGCGGGGACCGGCGCCCACAGAGGGTTCGGCTTTGTGGACTTCCTCACCAAGCAGGATGCCAAGGTGAGGTGCCGCTCGCCCTCTTCCGGGGGGGGGGGGGGCCTTTGGGAGAGGGGGCCGGTCAGCAGGGAGCCTCCACAGCTTCTCTCCGCTCTCTGTCGCCATGCTGATTTGCACAACCCAGCCCCTCACTAGAGTGTGTGTGTGTGTGTGTGTGTGTGTGTGTGTGTCTGTCCTCTGCACACACTAGAGTACATGCCACCTGCTGCCCCGTGCCTGGAGAGTTCCAGGCCCGTGGCGAGCGCCTGGCGGCTGTGTCCTCCCTGCCTCAGCCCGGCCCGGGGGTCTGGCCACCGCGGGGAGCGTGGAGAGGCGGCGCAGGCCGCTGGGGTGCCGCTCGCTGCAGAGAGCAGGCGGTGTCCCGCGGTCCCTGTGAGACTCTGAGCCGGGCGCCGTGCCTTGGAACGCGGTGGCAAGGCTGGTGGATGACATGCAGGCTGTAAGCCAGCCAGCCCTCTCCACCTGCCGTGTGGCTCCCATCATTAGCCGGGTGCCTCAGTTTCCCCCTGGTGGAACAGGTCTCAGAGCTGATGTAAGAACCATCCCACCGCGCAGGCGTCCTCGGTTGGTAGGTTAAGGAGTCTGGGGGTGCCTTGGGGGTGTCTGGGCTCCAGGCGACGGCTGGAGGCCCTCCTTCCCCACAGGGCCGCTGCAGAGCCCACGCTTGCTGTGGGCTCCGGCCTGGGCTCACAGGCCCCTCTGCCGGGCTGGACCGTTGGGCTCTTGGTATTGGCTAGGGCAGGGGTCCTCGGGGTGCACGTGCTGTGCGTGGCGGGTCCCCCGCCGGCGATGTGGACTGGCTCTCCCGCCCGGCACCTCACCAGGCGCTACTTTTAACCCCGCCGTGGCCGCAGCAGCTCTGCGAGCCCCGTGCAGGGCGCGCCCCCTGCCCTCCCAGCCTTCCAGCGGCTTCTGCCAGGCCAAGCTCCCTTGCTCTTTTTGCTTCTCCAAACCCGCTGTCGCTCCTCCCTCGGTCCCTCCCAGTCAGCGGGCGGAACCGGTCCATCACCCACCCAGAGCCCCGGCTGCCCGCTCCCCACACACTGAGTGTCAGAAATAGTGGTCACTGGCGGGGTGGGGCCTGCAGGGCGGGAACTCCCCTCCCTTCTCCCTCCCCTCCCCCCTCATCTGTCCTCTCCCTCCCCTCCATCCCCCCTGCCTCCCCTCTCCCCTCTCCCCCAGCCTGGAGCTTGGGCTTGTCCTTGTCATCCCTGAGCTCTCGTGCTTTCTCCATGAGACCCCCTGGCGTATCCCCAGGGACTCAGGTCCGTCAGTCCCCCCGCTTCTGGGTCAAGTTCATAGCCCAACCTGGAGATTGGAGGCTGTGGCAGGTCCCCAGAGGACCCCAGAGGCGCTGAGTGGGGGCAGGGAGGCCCCTCTCACACGGCTCACCACGGGCTCCCCCCCCCCCACCACCACCACCGGTGATGGTGATGGCCGAGATCAGGAGGGGCTCTGCGTGGCGTCTCCTTCCCCAAATCACACACAAACACACACACACACACCGTGGGACTCCAGCTGTGTAACCCACTGAGAAGCTTGGGGGGGGGGGCCCAGGCTGGCACCAAACCGCTCCCGCTAAGCTGGGGGTGGGGCCTGGGCCATCTTCCCTGGACACAGGCCAGGGTGACCGGAACCCTGCTCGCAGGAAGCCGATCGATGAGCTGGCAAATTCTGCCAGCCTAGGACATTTCATCAGCGCCCAGTGTCCCGGGCAGTAAATGTCAGTGCCGCTAAGAAGCACTGTTATCTGAGTCTCCAGGTGTGTTGACAGGGCACTGGGGAGGGAGGGAGGAGGAAGGGGCCGCGGCTGGGGCCCTGGGCGGGGCTCTAGGCCGCTGTAACAGCTCAGGAAGGAGGCAGCTGGGAGCTGAGTCCCATCTTTGGCCAGGACAGTATTCATCCTCATAGCACTCAGGAACAGGCAGCAGGAAGCCCCTTGACAGTTGTGGAAACTGAGGCACAAAGGCCCGAAGGAGGTGAACCCAACAGCTGGGAAGAGCCTGGCTTCCCCCCTGAATAGAGAGCCAGCTCTCCACGCCCCGCCTGCCTGGGTCTCCAGGCGTGGGGCAGGGCACATGGCCGGTCTGGCCTTCTCACCTGGGCAGGTGCGCCCCGCCCTCTGGCCACCAGGCATTGTTGCCTTGAAAGCTGCTTGCTCCTGTCTTGACCCAGCCCGGGCTGGCTACGGAGGTTCTAGAAAGGGCCACACGGGTGAGAAGGGCACAAAGAACAGATAGGCCACCCGGAAACGCGTGCATGAATCCCCGCGCCCCGTGCCCCCTCCCCCCCCCCCCCCGCGCCCCGTGCAAGGCGCCTTTAATTTTTCCCCCCTTCCCCAGCCCGCCATGCAGTACTTTGGCGGTTGCAGCTGTTTTTATTTGCCGTCGCTGCTGTTGTTTTAAAAGGTCTATTTTCACATGGAATGTTATCCAATTAGCAGAGCAATGTGTTGGCTTAAATAAACACTTGGGGGGAGCCGGCGGTGGGAGACGCCATGGCGGCTGGCGTTGGCAGGCAGGGCTTCTCCACTGTGGCTTAATTGTGGGGTCTCCAGTCGGCGTCTCCTCTCTCCCTCTCATTTCTCACCTCCCCACCATGCGGGGTGGGCTCCGTGCCCAAGCCCACCCCACCCCCGTTCCTGCAATGCTGAGTGCGGGGGGTGGGGCATTTCGCGTGGCACCCCGACAATGTTCTTACCCCAGTCTCTACCAGGAAATGGCACCGCGGGGAGCAGGGTGGAGGGGTGGTCTCTGTGCTCGGCACCCGTGTCCCTGGTTGAGCTCCTGTACACCTGTCCTGGTGTGGGTCTTCTCATCGCAGCCCACGGGGAAAGGAAAATGGTTTGAATCCTGAACTTGCATTTCAAGGCAGGGGCTCCGGCCCAGCCAGCACATTCGTGGGGCTAAGGATCTAGAATCGGTACAAGCCACTCAGAGTAAGCAATGCTGCCTGGCACCCCTCAGGGGCAAGCAGCTCTGCCGGCGGCCCCCCTGCAGACATCCTGCACACAGAGGCCCACCCAGGGCCCTGGAGGGCAAAGGGCACTGGGGTTCAAACGTCGGCCTCCAGTGTGGGCCCTGAGGGCCTCGGGAGCCGTTTGGACACCCTCGCCTGGAAATGGGCCATCTATGGGTGTTTGTGCAGGAAGCGCATTCCCGGGGGGACCCGAGGGGTCACCTCGACCTACACAGGGAGCTTGGGTTACCCCCGCCCCAGTGCCACCCTGGCGGGCAGACCTCCAGCCCTGCTGGGGCCGGAAGAGGCTGACAAGCCACCGCGAGGCTTCACGACGGAGGGCAGGGTCTGTCCCCGGAGCGCAGGAACTGCTGCTGTGCGGACAGGGCATGCGGCGGACCCTCCCCTAGCACACCTGGGCCCGGGGAGCCATCTCTGCACACGGGGGCCTCCTGGCCGGCTTAGGACCCACTCATCCCGGGTCCCTGGGTACAGGTGGTTTGGGGCAGGCTGGCTGGCAGGGCTCCCCGGCCCCCCGCCTCCCAGGGAGGTACGGGCCCCTTGGGACAGGAGTCCCGCCAGAGGCACAGAGCAGCCTTTTTGCCGCCTGGAGAGGCCGTTGCTCTCCCCAAGAGGCTGTGGAGCCATCAGCCCAGCACTGTGCTAACAACCTTCCAGCACCTTCCTCCACCCTGAAAGATGGCCGCCAGGCCCGGCCACACCAGCTCGGCGACATCCTCAGGGAAAGGCAGGCAAGGATGCAGGAGGCCACGATCCCTCCCCACCCCCACCCCAAGCCTGTGCCCGCGGCAAGGTGGCGTGGCCCGAAACCAGGCCTGCCGCTGGGCTCTGCCCCCTCCCGCCCCGGGACCTCACAAACAAGGAGCTTCCCTGTGCCCTTCTAATGAAACCCAATTACGCCGGATTATCCAAGGCCCATTTTAGCCGTCCTCGCCCGGCCGCGGGAGGAAGCCCCGGTCCCTTCATTAACCTGTGGGGACCGGCCGGGCTGGGGCGATGCTGCTATTTTGGGAGAACCACATACCGAGCTCTCCGTGCAAACACAAAAGGGCTTCTGTGTCCACCCTGCCGTCGTTCCTCTTCCTCCCTCCCCCTCCTCCACCCCCGTCCCCGCACGGTCACGGAAGGCGGGCACAGGTAGTGGCAACAGGCCACATTCAGTGCGCTCACGTGCCAGGCCGGGTAAGCTCGAGACTCTCGCCAAATCCTCCCCATTCCTTACTGCTGCTCAGAGACAGCAAGCTCTCCCCGCGTCACACAGCGTCTCTGATCATGAAAGGCCCCTCCAGGGTACAGAGCGGGAGAAGGAACCTTTAGGGAATCCTCCAGTGAACAGAGACGCATGCGCACAGACGGGCCCTTTGAAGCACAGGAAAGAAGGAGCTGCTTCCATCCGTGGTGTCTCGCCCGGGCCTCCTTCCTGGAGTCTCACTTCCTCCCTCCCAGGGTTGAGATCTGAGCAGCCACCAGATGCCATGTCTCGCCTGGCACGTCCCCAGGAAGCAGCTCCTGGGGGACCCTGCGCCCGGCTGGAATATCGGCCATGCCGGGCTCCCCACCAGCTCCTCTCCCGGCCCCCCACCCGCCACCTCCCTGCCTTGCCAGCTGAGCGAGTGTTTTAGAGCTCAGAATGAGCCATTTCGGCTCGGGGTCCAGATGCATTTTTATATCCGCCTAGGAAAAAAAAAAAAACCCCACGCAGGGGCTCTGTTGGCAGTCAGAAGGAGGTTTTTAAATTAAAGTCAAAAAGAGAGAGAGGAAAGAAAGTTTCAGCACCTGGCCCTCTGCAAACAGGGGAGAGAGGAAAAGACTCCCTGGGTTTGAGACGCGTCTGGTGGGTGGCAGTGCTTCTCCGGCTTGAAGAGGTGCCGCGTCCGTGCCTGGGCATGCGCTGGGCCCGCCCCAAGGTCACTTCCCAGCCTCCTTTGCGAAGGGCCTCACAGGAACGGGTTGTCGACCAGTCCAGAGGCCCAAGGTGGCAGGCAGAGCCTGCCTTCGGAGAACCCGTCCCCCTGGCCCAGGAAGGGGCCGGCGGGCCGGCAGCCCTGAGTTCCGTGGCTCTTGTGTCCCCACCGCCAGGGCCTGCCTCCCTTCCTGCGGAGGGAGGGGATCGGATCTCACTGCTGTAGAAAGGGCAGGATGTGGGCCAGGCCAGCCCCGGCTGCAGTCAGCTTGAGACAGCAGGGAAGCAGGGCATTGAACAGCAGTACAGGGCCCGAGCCACCAACAGCCAGGGCGGGCGACAGGGTGACAGTCGGGGCCTCGCGCCTGTCATCCAATGACCAAAAAAGAGCCAGGCTTCCTCCCAGGGCTGCAGCCGCCGCCGACAGCTCGGCGGGAGGGGCGCCCAGCTAAAGGGGTCACCCCCCCAGGGACAGAACGTCATGTCCCCCAGGGTCACCGGGGCCAGAGACCCCGGCAGGCAGCGGGCGGGCGGCCTGGGGGAGCCCCGGTTCCGAGTCACTCACGGGCTGCGTTTCTCGTCCTCCGACAGAGAGCCTTCAACGCCCTGTGTCACAGCACCCACCTGTACGGCCGGAGGCTGGTGCTGGAGTGGGCGGACTCCGAGGTGACCCTGCAGGCCCTCCGGCGGAAGACGGCCGAGCGCTACCACGGTGAGTGTGCCTGGGGCCCCGCCCACCGGCGGAGCCCTGTGCCCAGTCCCCTGTCCCTGAGCTGGGCACACGGTGCCCAGGCCGGAGGCAGAGATGGGCGTTTATCCCAGCTCCTTCCTGCCACACTGCTCATCCACGGCGTGGGCCGTGGTCCACCGGGTCCCCCAGCCCAGCCCCTCCCCTTCCTCACACGGGGCATCGCGTGGTGACCCGGATGGCTGCATGTCGGCCGTGTTCTTATGCCGGGGTCGCCGGGGCTGAGGAGGGAGACGGGGGGGTTAGATGTGTACCAGGCAGGTAGGAAGAGGGGAGAGGCCGAGCCACGGCACACGGGGTGATGGCAGCTGGGCGCTGCAAGGGGTGCGTGACCTCGAATCCCAGCTCCACCGCCCCCCAACCCCACACCCGCCTCCGCGTCTCCCCTGCAGTCAGGCAGAGCAGCTGCCACATTCTGCCCGCTGTGGGGCCTTGGCTTAGCGATGGTCACCTGGCTGTGAGTGCGGCCCTGGCCACACCCCCCACCCCAGACACACACCTTCTTCCCCACGCTGTCCCCTCCCACGGGCTGTCTCTCCAGTGCAGGGCTGGAGTCTAAGAGAGGCCTGGTCTAGTCTAAGCTAGCCTAAGAGATGCCTCACACCCCCTCCAGGAAGCCTTCCTGCCTGCCCAGGTGTCGGCGATCATTCCGTCCGCCCGCCCGCCCTCCTCTGCTCCTTCTCCTCTTCCCCTGTGATGTGCCTGGGCCAGGCCATCTTTGTCTGCAATCCGCCTGTCTTTGGGTCCCCTGTGCAGTCGGAGACGCACAACTCAATAACTCCCCAAATGCTGACGCGCAGACAGGACCTGCCTGCGCCATCGACAGGCATTGACAGACCCAAATGCACCGCTCGGCAAATGTTTGTGTAAAGGTTTTCCCTGGAGCGGAGGTGCAGCCCCCACCCGGGGCTGCCAGGACTTGTGGGCTCAGCATTTGTGGCCCGCACGGCGGGGCGGGGCGGGGGGGGGGGCCTTCAATACATTGAGCTCCGGGAAGCCTCGCTGTACCCCAGCGCGAAGAGCCGGCCCAGGCGCCGCCGCAGCATGGCACCCGACAGCCCAGGCGCACACCGCGGGGCCAGGTGGAGCTGGGCTGGGGTGAGCTGGGAATGCCCCCAGGTTCTCCAGGAAGGCGCTGTGTCCTCTGATCACAGCGGGAACTTCCACCCGGCGCGGTCACTACAAAGGCTTCCTGGGATGAGGACCACAGAATGAAAGGCGACATCTTAGCCGGTCCTCAGGCAGGGCCTGGCAGCGCTCATGGGTGCCACCTGGTCCTGAGAGCAGATCCCCGGGCCCAGGGGTCAGGCGTGGCCGGGCCAGGGCACGGCTGCACCCTGCCGCCCCAGAATGGGTCCTTGGTCCCAGAGGAAGCCTTGGTTCACCAGCGGAGCGCTGAGGTTCACCGTGAACACACCTGCGCCCCTGGGACCAGCCTTGTGTCCCCCTCCCCCAGGGTCACCGGGGAGCTGGGGTGAAGCCAGATCGTACTAGTTACCGTGACAGATGTGCCACCTGTGGGCTTGGGCACGTTTCAGTCCTGCGCCACAGAGAGCGCTACCGTGCTTAGCTCGTCACGCAGCAGAGGCACAGAGAGGGCAGGACACTTGTTGGGAGGCAGCCAGCAGCCAGCCACGCCGGGCAGAAGGGCGACGCGGTGCTGGGCCTCCCGGCGAGCTGCACAGCCGTCCCCGTGTGCAGTGCTTGGCTCCTCGTGTCTGTGACTTTGGGCGGTCCCCACTTTGGCTTCCGGATGGTAGACGTAATGGGGGGGGTCCATGTTGCTGTTGGGGTATCGCTGGGCTCAGGAGATGATGGTGCCCGGCTCATGCCCCCCCCCACATCCCATGTCCCCCCCCTCCCTCCCGCTGGCAGTCCCGCCTGGCTGAGGGCAGGTGCGCTCGGGAGGAGGGAAGGGCGAAGGGCGTAGTGCTGATCCAGCAGAAGCCACCGCCCATGCTGGCTGAGGAAGCTTGTGTTGCACCCCAGCTCAGCCCCCAGGGCGGCCTGTCCCCCCCACCTCCCCCCTCCTGCCTAATCAGGGGCTCCTCTCTCTCTGTCTTAAACATTGCCTGGAGCTGGCCCAGACCTGGCGAGTCACACAGGGTGCTTTGGGAGGGGAGGATGGAGGCCAGCCTCCCCTGCCTCCCCCCCCTTCCCCGGCCAAGAATCACATTTCTCATGGGCAGCCCGGGGCCCGTGGAGCGCTGCTGTTGTGAAAAGAGAGAGCAAGGAGGGGAGCGAGGGAGAGGGAGAGAGGGAAGTCCGCCCCTGGCCACGTCCCTTTCTTCCCGAGCGTGTTCCAGCCCAGCGGGGTCGCGGCACCGCCGGGCTTTCAGGGCCCCGCAGGCCGCGGGTCCCCGCGAGCAGCCGAGAGAACATAATGGCACGGAGGAAATCGGCCGCCAAGCCCTTGGTTTTAAGCGCTCGCCGCCAGGGAGGCCGGGCAAACAGGCTTTTATTTGGCCGGGAGCACGGCTCTGCTTCCTCGCGTTGTCTTATTCCAGCTGGGCAGGCCTGACGGGCTGTGGTTAGCGCCGGTTACCTTTCACCTCCGGAGCCGGGAGTGCGGGCATGACCGGCATGGCAAGTGGCTGGCAGCGCAGGGCCCGGCCGGCGGGGGTG
The DNA here is from genome assembly GCF_024711535.1 of Dipodomys merriami. Taxonomy (NCBI): domain Eukaryota; kingdom Metazoa; phylum Chordata; class Mammalia; order Rodentia; family Heteromyidae; genus Dipodomys; species Dipodomys merriami. The sequence goes on from NW_027205605.1 coordinate 118,037, forward strand.
GAGACGGAGGGAAAGGCCCGCAGAAAACACTCTCACCGCCCAAGCAGCGCCGCCTGCCTGCGGGGAAGGGGGCCGCCGGCCATCCCCGCCCGGGCCTCAGCCCGAGGGTCAGGTGAGCGTCTCCCGGGGTGGCTTTCCTGCATCTTTCAGCTCCCCACCCCTGCCAGTACAGGCTCACGGGCACCATTACAACTCTCTGCCCACCTGCTTGACCCCAGGCCCCGGCCAGCCTGGCCCTGAGCCTTGGTCACAGAGGGGCTCGGCGACGGTGGGGGTGAGGGAGGACCACTAAGAACCTGAGCGGCGCTATCAGCAGGGCGGCCAGTGTGGGCCCAGCATCTAGAATGTGCCGGGCCTTGCGTGGTGCTGACTTGGTTCATCTTCCATCTGGTGGGGGGGGGGGATCTGGGCTCCACAAGGCTGGTCATGCCCAGAAGCCCTGCTGACTGAGAAAAGTGGGGGGTGGGTACAAGTGTTGTAGTACACTTACAATCCCAACTCTGGGGAAGCCAAGGCAGGAGTCAGAGGCGTGAGCTCACGGGAGACTGCGTCTCCAATTTTAACCACGCAAAGACACACTGGGCAGCAGGCGGTGGCCAAGCCCTGTAATACTAGCTGCTACCAGATCAGGAGGCCTCCCAGCGGACGAGGATGGGCGGAGAGGGCCAAATAGACCCCAGTGTCCATCCCCCCCTCCCCCGCCCCTGCAGAGCAGAAGGAGAATCAGGACGTGGGATTATTTGGAGCCAGGCTGCAGAGGCCCGGCCGGGGGTGGGGGTCCGTGGGCGAGCCGGGGCAGAGGCGGCCGGCTGAGGCTCCCCCGGCGGCACGAGGCCAGTGTTCCTGAGCCCTTGGTCTCGGTCCTCCCCGCGTGCGGGGCCTCCCCTGGGAGCAGCCGTCCGCGTGCGCGCGTGCGAGAAGGTACTTACTCCCAATCCAGAGAAATTGTTATTGACTTGTGTTCCCTGCCTTGCGCAAACATTTCACTCAGCCGACACGGCGAGGCCGGGAAGCCCCACCAGGGCTAACGGGGAAGCCAGCTGTGCCAGGCCATCGCCCGGCTCCTCCTCATTGATCATGGAATTAGACTGACGGGAGGTGGGGGGGCAGGGCGGCCGGGGCGGGGCAGGGGCCAGGGCCCAGCCGTGATTGGACGAGGGCCTGGGACCTGGCCAGAGAGAACAGCGGGCCCCCCTCCAGGGCGTGGCCAGCGGCGGGGTGTGGTCGGGAGATCAGCAGGTGCATCACAGCCGCATGCGCGCGCGGAAGGAGGGGGATTCCGTGGCCCTTGAGGGGAGAGAGGAGCTCGGGGGCCATATTGGCCGGCACCCACTCCGGTCTGCACTTTGCCCACAAGATGGGAATATGGAAATACTGGGATTAATCATCTTGTTTTGCTTTTGGAAGACCTGGGCAGGAAATTAAGCTTTTGACCCATCCTCAAGAATCAGGTCTGGGGCCAGGCAGGGTTGTGCACACCTGTACCCCTTACCGCTCAGCGGGCAGAGATTGGGGAGATGCGGGCCCTGGCCAGCTAGCTGAGAACCGACTAAAGCCGGGGGGGGGGGGCGGGGGGCATGGCTTGAAAGATTTGCTGCAGGCCACAGCCCTGGCCGCAGCCACGCTGGGCTTCGGTGCCCTGCAGGGCGATGGGCCAGCTGTCCCCTCAGGAAGGGCTGGGAGGCTTGTGATAGGCGGGGTCCACAGTGTGAAGGGGGGGCGCTGTCCCACCTGGTCCCCTCCGGGCACCCAGTCTGTTCTCGGGAAGTAGCGAGGCGAGCAGACCCCACTGCAGGGGTCGGGGGCACCCTGAGTTAGCTCTCAGGACTTGGGGTGCGTCTACACCGGCTGCCCATCCCCCTGCCTCGCCGTCGAGGGCCACCCTGGAGCCGACCCCCAGCGGGCACTGACGGGTGCCCAGGCTGGCACGGCTGTCCTGCGCTACAGGTGCAGGGGCCACCGCCGTGCTCCCTGTGTCACGAGCATCTTGCCTCTGGTTACGTCCTTCCAGAGAGGGGGTCTCTCTCTGTTGTCCAGGCTGGCCTCAGACTCCCCGGCCCGCGATCCTCCTGCCTCAGCCTCCCCAGAGCATGTCCTGGAGCAGTGTCCAAGGCGCAGGGATGAAGCCTCTGACTGCGGTGGCCTGGCCCAGGTCTCCCAGCCCCTCCCAGCGCTGCTCTTCCTTCCCCTCCCGTCCTCTCTCCTCCCCGCCTCGCCTCCCCTCTCCCAGCCTCTGCCTCCACAACAAAACCCCACAAAGCGCCTTCTCTTGTCCTCCACCGCCCAGCCCCCCGCCCGCACCTCCCCACTGCCACCGCCGCCGCCTAGTGCGCCTCACGCACACCGGGCGACAGAACGCCAGCCAGGGAGGGAGCGATGAGACACGAGACGCGGGCTGGCATTCTGTCAAGGAATTAATTGAAAAATAAAATCATTAGGTAGAAACTCCAGAATCGCAGAAGTGGTGGTTGGAGGGGAGGAGGAGGGGGCCAGGCCGGGGGGCTGCGGGGGGACGGCCGAGCTTTTTGTCAAGTTAATTTCTCGGGTGTTGGTGTTTGGTGACAGTCACTTGTTGTTTATCTCCGGGTGCAGCTGTGACGCGGGACCGGCGCCGCGCGTTGTCTTCCACCTTCCTCTGGTTGCATATTGTGTTTGTGTAGCGAAGAGGCTGTTGGCTGGGGCTTTGGGGGGGTGCTGGATCTCAGTCGCTGCTCCTGAGCCATGGGGTGCTCCTTGCCTGGCACAGCGGGGATCCTGGGGGCTGTGCAGTTGGGGTTCCCATCCGAACCCTGACCCCCGAGGACCTGAGCCAGGCACACGGGCGTGGGGAGCGGCCTGCGCGCCCGGCCTGCCCCCCACCTCGTTCATTCCCAGGGGTCACCGCCACACCCTTGCGGCCCCAGGCACCCCCATTCTCGATCCTGCTAAGGTAGGGGCAGGGTGGCACCCCCCCCGAACTCCAGCCACCTAGCCTCCAGTGTGACAGGTCACCTGCCATCTTCTCCCCCCTCCCCCCGCCCCATGGCACAGCAGCATCGGCCACCATGGTTAAGCTGGGGGACATGTCCCAGCCTGTCCGGGTGATGAGGGTGAGGTGCACAGAGAGGCGAAGCATGTGCCTTGTAGGTGCACAGCTTGTCAGGGTGGAGCTGGATTCGAACCCAAGCTTCGTGCCCTGCTCCTGACCGCAGGTATCATAGACGGGGGTTCTTGAGAAATGAAGGCACCCCCGTCAGGACTCCCGCTCTACAGAGCGCAAAATCAGAACGGCCAGGCCCCCCACACACACCCAGGGGTGCACCCGCTCCTGAGCCCTGCAGCCCGGTCGGAGCGGCCTGGACCGGCCTGGAGGACCTGGGGCTCAGCTCCGGGCCCCGGCTGACCCCTCAGGGGACACAGCGCCTCGGGCAAATTGAGACGGGGTCCCCAGCCGCCCTCTGAGCTGCGGGGCCTGCACGGGCACTCCACCGGGACGTGTCTGCCTCTCTCTCCCCCAGGCCTCAGTTTCCCCAGTTAGGCAGTGTCTCCAGTGCCTTTAGCTGTGCCACCTGCTGCTCCCAGAACCTTGCTTCATCCTCCTGTGCTGAGCTCCGATGTCGGGCTCTGCGCTGGGCACCAGCGGTGGGCGGCCTGGGGCAGCTTTGGAGGGTGGGGGGTGCAGCAGTGGCTGTGTATCGCAGGGTCTTACCACCAGGGGGCGCATGCCAGCGCCAGAGCCTGGCGTCGGATTCCATGAGTAGCCTTTCACTGATGGTTAGACAATGCAAGACCAGGCCACATTTATGGAGCCAGGGGCGGGGGAGGATGAGAGGGAAGGTGGGCAGGGACAGGGCTGGCACCCAGAGAGAAACAACTGGGGAACTGGCCGCATCCACAACCCCTTCCTCCTGGGAGCCTAGCTCCCTTTTCCGACCTCGTTACAAAGAACTCCTCTGCATCTGTCAAAGCCCAAGTCAGATAGCCCTTCTGCTCTTCATCCCTCGCAGCCTCCTGGGCTTTGCATGCGTGCACAGGGCATGTATTGCACGCTGTACCCATAGTCCAAAGCCTCCAAGGAAACAGAAATGGCAGCTACCTCGTTTCCCCAACCTTTGCCCAGCCGGGCCTAGCCGCTGACCCCCAGGGAGGAGGCCGCTCACCCTCCGGGGTGGAAGATGGGGCAGGGGTGCCCCATGGGGAGAAACTGCAGACTAATATTTCTCTCTTCTCCTCCCCTCCCCCTCTCTCCCCTCCCCCCTCCCTCCACCGCTCCCACCCTCTCGCCCTTCCTTTCTCCTCTCTTCCATCTGGGCTCCCACAGAGCCCCCGAAGAAAAAGCGGTCCGCGGTGTTGGACGGGATCCTGGAGCAGCTGGAGGACAGCGAGCACGAGTCTGAGGAGCAGGCCCTCCCGCTGTGAGCCGCGGCCAGGGTACGTGGCCCGGGGCCCTGGGGCGGAGGGCGCAGCAGCTCCCCGGCTCTCAAGATCAGGGAGGCCAGGGCCTGGGAGCCGGGCGGAAGGCCCCAGGGGCTGGGCTGCAGGACGGACGCACAGCCTAGGCCTGGCCCTAGGCTGGCCGGGGGGACACCCACAGCGAGGGGCGCCCTTGAATCGGGGTGCAGGTACCAGGTTTGTGTCGCTCTGCATCGCCAGCGATGGTGGCCACACCCCCTCGGGAGCTGGGGCCCTGTCCCCCCCACCCCGGGGCACAGTGCCACGCTGCAGCCCTGCCCGAGGGGGACGAGGGCAGAGAAGACCCAGCGGGCACCGCCACCCTGCAGCCAGGTCCCAGCACCACCACCGCTCCCGGGGGCCACCCCAGCCGGGCCCCCCCACCGGGCAGGGCTGTGTGTGACATGGGGCGATGCTGGTGTTAAACCAGAGATGCAGGTGAGCCCCAAGATTGGCATCTCTGTTTGCCTCTGAATCTGGATCTCTGGCTGGGGAATCTTTCAGCTTTGCGCATGAGACTCGGTCCGGGCTGCATTTTTGTGGGATCACGTCTCCGGTCCTCAGCTGGCGTAGGGAATGGCCCAGACCCCATGCCAAGCGAGGTACAGAGTACCGGCGCCCACTTCCCATGTGGTAGGCGAGCCTTACCAGGCCTGGCTCACCCCGAAGAATCTGGGGCAGAAGATAAATGCGCATAGCTCATTTCTGACCTCGCTAGTTCCCAGAATCCATCACGAGAGACCCAGGAAGAGACGGGGTAGGCCAGGCCCGTGGGCAGAAGGGGAGTGGCAGGAGAGAGCAGCCGCGTGGGGGCAGCAGCTTGGAGATCGGTGCTAGGAGGCAGAGCAGGTGGGCACAAGCGCTGGGCAGGGGATCTGCAGGGCTCCACCTCTGAGCTCCCTTTCCAGGTTGGTAAATGGATGCCGTTTTTGTAGGAGTGTGTGTGTGCGTGCGTGCGTGCGTGTATGTGCACGTGCATATACCAATCTCAGGGCTTGAACACAGGGCCTGGGCGCTGTCCCTGAGATTTAGTTTTTTTGTTTGTGCTCAAGGCTACTGCTCTACCACTTGAGCCACAGCTCCACTTCCAGCTTTCTGCCGGTTAGTGGGAGAGGAGTGTCATGAACTTTCCTGCCCAGGCTGCCTTTCCACCAAGATCCTCAGATCTCAGTCTCCTGAGTGGCGAGGATTACAGGCACACGGCCTCGTGGGATTTCTTTAAAAGACCAAAGATCTTGTCAGAAGATCCTGGGTATAGAAGCACCCGGCAGACTCTGTCAACACTGATTAAATGGTGGTGTTGTTATCGGTCACTTCAATGGTCATCATGGGCGGAGGGGAGAGAGATATCCTGCCCTCAGTGCAGGCCCAGGAAGTTGAGGCCTCAGCTGGGGGGGGGGGGGCAGGCCAGCTGGGGCCGTGTGCAGACCTGGGCCAGAGAAGAGCCCTCCTGCCCGGGAAGGGGCTGGTGGGAGCAGCACAGGCCCAGGCCGGCTCACAGCGGTAACATTGCTGGTGCTTCCCGCGCCTTTCCAGCTGCGGGTCCTATGCTGTGGGCAGGCCAGCCCGGGCCGGTGCTAGGCCAGGGGACAGATCTGTGATTGGAAGAAGGGTCAGAAAACTGTGAGATAGAACCCCAAGCCATCACCCCCCACCCCCACCCCACCACGGGGAGATCCAGGGTGAGACAGAACCCCAAGGTGACCTCTGCTGGCCCTGAGACCTGGGAGCTCAGATTCTACCCCAGGTCCCTTGACTGTGGGAGGCGCCTGCATCTGCCCCCACCCCCCACCCCTGGGAGCGGACACAGGCCAGGTCCCCACTGGGTGAACACCCAGTACGAGGAGAGAGCCGGGGGACACCAGGGTGTGTGTGCCTGGCCTCCCCACCCCGGCCTCCCTCCCTCCCCTCCGTCCCGTACCCCCGGTGCTGAGCAGGCCTCCGCCGACTGTGCTCCAAGCACCCAGGCCAGGATTAGCTGGGCGCGGGCGCACAGGCTTTGGTGAACAGAGCCGAGCCGGGTCTCAACATCTAATTCAATTTGTTCTGCCGAGATTGAAATATGAAATGGTTGCCAGTCAAAGGACGGGGAAGGGAGAGCGGGCCTCAGCCAGCCAGCCAGCCAGCACTGAAAGTTAAATTTTAATGGAAACGATTTAACCCTTCGGGTTCCAGGCGGAAAATGGAACACGCACTCACGTGTCCCGGGCTCTCCCTCCCGACCGCCCGCGCCCCTCTGAGCTCCTCCCACAGAGTCTCTCGTCCCCGCAGTATTAACGAGAAAAGATTGCTGCCCTCACTCACTAATAACGGGTCCCCCCGTACCGCTCCAGCCACTGAAATGAGCGCCTTCCAGACTCTGTGTGGACAGTCTAGCCTGGGTTAGGTGATCCTGTGATGCCAAATATGTCTCCCTCCCTCCCTCCTTCCTTCCCTCCCTCTTCTTTCCTGTTTCCAATGGTGGGCATTTTCACATGGTCCTCCTGTCTCAGCCTCCTGTGTCACAGAGACCACAGGCACACCAGGCTGTACCCCGCTCTCCCTGCTCCTTCGGCGGTTTAACCTCTGTGTGCGGGCCACGGCCAGACGGGCTCCAGGCCTGTGCTGTGCCTGATGACCCCTCCCCCTCCCCCCCCCCCCCCCGCGGTGTCCTTGGTACTTAGGAAATACTTGCTGGAGGACTCCGTGGCCCTGCGCTCTCTTCTCTTCCCAGCAGCCCCGAGGTCGCCTTCGTGGGCAGGTCTGGTCTCCGCTCCATCATTCACACGTACCTTTCGCTGCTGGTGAACTCGGTGGCTTTGCCCACCTTGGCCGGGCAAGTCCTTGTCTCAGGGCTGCTTCCTTCTCTGGCTTGATGCCCTGGAGGCAAAGGATCCAGAGAGACGCTCACTCGGTCAACACCTCTGGGGTCGTTTGTCGGGGCTCCATTGACAGGGAGAGGGGGCTGTGGAGAGGCACAGAGTGAGGGCCAGCCCCCTCCACCCCAGAAGCCCTCGCGTCCATCCCCCATCTTTGGCCTACGCCATTGGGGCGCTCCCTTGCCCTCCTCTCCCCCTTCCCCCGTTCACCCCTGTTCATCCCCCGGGTCCGCACCCACTTCCTGTGAGCCATGTCCCTCTGGTTCTGTGAGGGCTGCGGCCCGGACGCCCGCCTTGGGTCCCCGCACACAGCCACCCCTGGGCCCTGTCACTGGGCCCCGGGGAGGGCTCAGGTCCAGCTCACGTCCTCCCCGCCCTGCTCTTCCCACAGCTCCCGAGGTCACGGCAGACTCGCGGGCTCCAGCCAGGGTAGTGGTCAGCAACCCCATGTGGTTTAGCTTTAGCTGGTGTGTGATCTGCTCTGGGTAAGCCGCCCGCAGTCCACGTGAGAGTCTCCCGCGTACTCAGCGCGTGCATCGTTCCGCCTGCCCTGCCCCTCGGGTCCGCACGCGTGTGTGTTGTCCGGGCTGGATGTCCAGAATTTAACCCGGAAGCAAGGCGGGGTGGGGGGAGGGTCCCTTCAACATACATCCCGCCTCCCCCCCCCCCCCGTTGACAGGGAGGGCAAAGCCCCCAGGGCGGCCCAGGACCCCAGGAGACGCCCCGCACAGGGAGGGCGGGGGGTGCCAGGGACCGGCGCTCCGGCAGAAGTCAGGTGTGAGGGTCCACGCGGGAGGCATGGCCGGGCCACGGTGGGATCTGGGGGCCACACAGTCATCCGGACGTGGAGGCGTCCAGGCCACTGCGGGAGATTGGAGCTCTGTCCGCCAGAGGCACCCCCGATGCCGCCGCGGGGTCCCCGCAGCCGGTGGCAGGGCCGCGCGGGCCCGGGCTGGACGGCGTCACGTGGAGCCGGCTGAGCCCTCCACATCCGCTCATGAATATCAATGAGGGCCGGTAATTCACAGGCAGAGAGCTCCAGATTGACTAATCAGCAAGGCTTTTGCCCCAAACTGGGTCTGAGGAGGAGAGTGGCCACAGGCAGGTGTGAGCACGATGTGACCGGAATGGGAAAACACACACGGCCCAGCCGCAGACAGCGCCCCCCCCCGCCCCCCCGCGGGGACCGGGTCGCCTCTCAAGCCGCAAGCTGGCTGCCCTGGCCTGAGCTCGCACAGCCGAAAGCCCTCAGCTGGGGCAGAGGAAGTCTGGGCCAGGGAAGGGGGGGCTTTTGGGGGGGGTCAGTCCTGGGGCTTGAACTCAAGGCCTGGGCGCTGTCCCTGAGCTGCTTTTGCTCAAGGCTACATTTAGCCACAGTGCCACTTCCAGCTTTTTCTGTGTATGTGGTGCTGAGGAATCAAACCCAGAGCCTCATGCATGCTGGGCGAGCACTCTACCACTGAGCCACCTTCCCGGCTCCTGAGGGGGGATGTGGCTTTTTGTGACACTTGGTGGCCCTGCCACTCGGTGGTCTTAGACAAGTTGCTTCAGGAGCACCAAGGCCTTGTCCCCAAGTAAACAGGTCAGAGTCCAAGGTCCTGAGCACCTTCTGTGAGCCCTGGGTTTCACCTAGGGAGACTGAGGACAGGCCCTCGGTTTGTGGAGTTACCTGTCAAGTTCCCTGGACATCTAGTGCCTCAGTTTCCTCTTATGTAAATTATCAAAAATCAAGCATGGCCCAGTTCAAAGCCAGCCTGGCAGGAAAGTTTGTGAGACCTTTATCTCCAGTTAACTACCAGAAAACCAGAAGTGGCTCTGTGGCTCAAAAGGTAAAGTTCTAGTCAGAGCAAAAGAGCCCAGAGACAGCACCCAGGCCCTGAGTTCAAGCCCTACAAGTGACAAAAGAAAAACAAGTGTGGTAGTGCACACCTATAATCTCAGAATCAAATCTGTAATCCTGGGAGGTGGAGGCAGGGAAGCTTAAGAGTTCCAGGCCAGCTTAGGGGCAAAAGTAGTAAGACCCTATCTCAAAACAGAGTGACAGGTAAAAGGACCAGGTGCTTTAGGTTTGTGGGAAAGCGCTTACCTGACAGCACAAGGCCCTGAGTTCAGCCCCCAGTACCGCCGCCCCCCCCCACCCCAAATAAATATCTGGGATCAGGAAGATGCACCCGAGGGTGAAGGTGAGCCATGACGCTGCGTGCAGAGGCTGGACCGGTGTGGAGGGGTCTCTCAGCACCCCCCAGCCACAGCCTTGGGGCCAGCTGTGCCCATCCGGCTTGGCCTGGCTGCCCCCCACCCCACCCCCATCCCTGGTTACAAAGCTGTGGTTCTCTCCGGGCCTTGGTTTTGTTGGGGGAATCCTAGCACTTTGCACACATCAACACAACTTCCTACGTATTCTTCCTCTTGGATCTAGAATGTTCTGTGAGGGAAGGGCCCATTCTCCTGGTCACTGTGACCAGGTGTGACCCCACTGCACAGGTGTGAATACCGAGGCCTGGATGCCGGACACGGCTCAAGGGCAGAGCCCAGTGTCGGCCTTTGGCAAGCAGCCGCTGCTATGGAAAGGGGGCAAAGTCGGCTAAAAGTTGGAGACCTCGGTGCGGTGGCGCCGAGTCCCCGGCGGGGCCCACACAGAGCTGGAGCAGGGACGTGCGCGCGTCGCTGGCAGCCGCGGCCGGGCGGGCGGTTCGCTCTCCGCTCACTTAGAATGCAGGCCTGAGATCTCCACTTCTCTCTGATGGCTGCAAGTGATTGACACTTACAAATTACCCAGCCGAAAGTGTCAAGTCTTTGACCCCTGAGTAACATCTTTGGCAAGCCTGAGATTTGCCAGCATTTTGTCATCTAATTACTACAAATCCCTTGAAAATTCACTGGCTGGTGAATTTTTAATGTGGGGCATGGTCCAGATGGGTTCGTGCATTGCCCACCTCTCCCCCTCTTCCCCCTCACCCTCCTCCTCCTCCTTTCCCTCCCTCCTTCCTTCCTTCCTCCCTCCCCCCGCCCCGTCCTCTCTCTCCATCCCTAACTTTCTATTTCTGTGGATCTCACAAACTTGTGGATGAGCCCCGCCCCGCACTGGCCAGTGCGCACCGGCATCCGAAGGGGCCCGCGCCTACCCCCCAGATCTGCCCCCGGCTTCCCCTCCTCCCCCTCACGTGTCCCCCAAGCCATCGGGCGAGTGGCTGCTCTCCCGCCAGCATGGGCCGGTGACTCCCTGCAGGGTTGGTTACATTCACCGTGTGCTCTCTCACCTTGTTTTCCAGGTCCAGGCGAATCGGCCACCTTGCGTGGCACAGAGCTGAGACCGTGGCTTCCGGCCCTGCAGAGGTGCAGAGGCGGCCTCCGCCCCCTCCAACCCCAGGCCTCCATCTTCAACACGGAGGAAACCCGGCTTTCTGCCACTTTGCATTCTCCCACGCAAGAAGCAGAAGGATCTCCAGATCCAAGTGAGAGCCAGGCATGGTGATTCACCTCTGTAATCCCAGCACTCAGGAGGATCTCACATTCAAGACCATCCTGGGCTGCATAGCAAGACCCTGTCTCCGCAGCAGCAGCAGCAGCAGCAGCAGCAACAACAACAAAAGCCCAGTGAGAAGCCTGGCACCCACGGCTCACGTGAGGCCTGTGATCTCCGCCATTCAGGAGACTGAGGTCTGAGGATCACAGTTCAAAGCCAGCCCAGGCAGGAAAATCCCCGAGGTCTTATTTCCAGTTAACTAGCAAAAAGCCGGAAGTGAAGCTGTGGCTCAAGTGCTAGCTTGAGCAAAAAAAAAAAAATACTAAGGGACTACGTTGGGGCCCTGCGTTCCAGCCCCAGGACCTGCACAGAAACATTAGAACAGACAGCGGTCCAAGTGAGCCTGTGCTCCTCCAGTTCCCTCTGGTTTAAAAGGGTTTCCCATTGGTGTCTTTTTCCTACTGTGTACATATTGGATTCTTACTTCTCAATACAAAATCAAGATGCCTTTTCAACCCTGTGCCCGGATCCACTGTCGCACAGGGGCGCGCGCAGGCTCTCCCCCTGGGCGGGAGGGAGCGCGGGAGCCGGGCCCGGCGCGCGCTCCCGCCAGCCGCAGCGGGCAGCGATGCGTCGGCCGCCACCCCGCCCTCCGTCCCCTATTCAGGGAGACAGGTTTTGCTTTCAGCCCCGTTCCTGGTTACATGTGTACTCGCCTGATAAAATGTCCCACTTGGCCCCTTGTCCCCCTCGGGACCGCTGTCTTACGGGGAAAGGGTTTGTCTGACAGCGACCGGCCGACGCGTGTCGCCTGGAAACCTGCTGGGGAGGGGAGGTGCCTGTCACCCGCGCTGCTGATCTCCACTTCGCTCCGACGCCTTCCATCCATAGTGGCCTCCACAGAACGGGTTCTCCAAGGTAAGTCACCACCCAGGCCCTGGCCTCAGAGGGACAGGGGCAGGAGGTGGGCTGAAGCGGGCACCGGTGGCTCACACCTGTCATCCGAGCTACTCAGGAGGCTTGAGATCTGAGGATCGCGTTTTGAAGCCAGCCTGGGTAGGAAAGTCCACGAGACTTGTTGCCCGTGAACCACCAGAAAACGAAGTGGAGCTGTGGCTCAAAGCAGTAGAGCGCTATCCCTGAGCAACAGAGCTCGGGGACAGTGCCCAGACCCTGGGTTCAAGCCCCATAACAACAGCAAAGAAAAAGGATGTGGTGTCGTTAGGAGAAAGGCTCACCTGCTTCAGATGGACCAGGAGTGAGAGGGGTCCCCCAGAGCCACCCTACACCCCTGCGTCTCAAGTCTTCCTGCACAGCCATGAGCTCCAAATCCAGCGTGTTCCAGGTGTAAACTCAGGGCAAAGGAAGGTTTGCGGAGTGGGGCCCGGACTTGCTGGAGCCCCTGTGCCAGTGGCCGCGGCCGGCCACGCTGCCTGCAGGAGCCAGGTTCACTCTGCCGCTAGGCCCAGCAGTGTTCTGGTGTCTTCAGAGCCCGGTGCCGGGCAGGCGAGGCTGCTGGGCACTGGGATGGCAGAGTGAGCCTGGCCGTGGATGGCTGACCTCAGTGGCCACGACCTTGGCGGGGAGACGGCCTCTTAGAAGGAGCCGTGTTGGTGGGAACTTCCTGGGTGAAGAATCACACAGCAGTGGCTTTCCTGGGGTCCCCGAGGCCTCTGCTAAGGCAGGGCTGAGCCTGATTGAAAGGATCACACCGTTGTTAGATGAGAGACCTTCCCACCCCTTTGCATCATGGGTAGTGACACTGGGTGCCACACTGTGGGCGATGGCCACTCGGCCTCGGTTCCCCGGGACAGAAGCATGCAAAAAAGGCCAGCAGTGATGTGCAAAGGGGTCTTTACTTTCCCCTGCTTGGCCCTTCCTTGTGTGAAATTCACGTGGGAGCCCCCTTCTATGAATCCAGAAGCACGGGGTTCGAGTCCTGCGTTTTCCATCCAACACCAGTGGTGGTCCAATGGAGTCAGGAGACACCCTCCCAACACCAGTGCTGCTGACTAAATGCTGACGCTGCTCCCTGCCTCTCGGGACCCCGCAGACATTCCGTGGACAAACAGCAGTGGGCACTCAGCCCTGGCGCTGCGGTCATCCACAGTCAAGGACTCAGGAAAGATAGGCTGCTGGGTAGCTGCCTGAGAATCATCTGGAACATTCTAGCTGCCCCATTCCCGGCTAGGAAACCTGCTTCTATGCTTCTCAACCAAGTCCGGTAGTGCTTGGACCTGGAACATTCCAGATGGAAGGGTGCAAGGTCAAACGAAGGGCAGTGTTTATAGTGTCTGCACACAGATACCTGGGCAGGAGGAGGATAAACCTCCTCAGTGGCTGCATCTACTGCAAGGCCCTGGACCACGTGCACACCCACCCACACAGTTTCCCCGCATCACAGACTGGGCCACGCCCCACGGCCTAGACCAGCTTCCTGCCTTTGCACGTCTCACCCCACTGCACCTCTCCCTGACGGGAGGGGTCACCACATTTCTCCATTTCTCCATTGCTCTGTGATCACCCCAAATTTCCTTCCAGTATAACCAGTAATTTGACAAAGAAAAAAAGTGTGGGGGGGGAACTACAGCAGGTTTTAGGAACACCCCCAGCTGGCAAAGCCAAGCATCTGCAATTCTGCTCGGACCCAACCTTGCATTTCCTCTTTAACAAAGGATAGCTAGGTCCTTGGTGCCCCGTCTTTAGAGGGGCGGCTACCCTGGTACTCAGCTTCCTGGAAGGAGACCCACATACCCTCCTCTCCATGGGGCTCCTTGCCTTGTGGTGATTGTGACCACCAGGACGTTGGACTTAATGGAAAACACTCGGGTCCTCAGTCCCGCGTGGCATGCATTGCTCGCTTGTTGGCTTGTGGCAAACCCAGACCCTAGGTGGGGTTCATCACCAGCCCACCACCCCCAACAGCACAAAAATACCTGAGAACCCCTCAAAAAATGGAAAAGATAGATGGAGCTCCACTTGCTGAGAAAGCTTTTTCTCGTGCTTGAGGTTTTAACTGTATTTCTTTGTCTTTCTCTTTTTTGGTACTGGGGATTGAACCCAGGATGGTACTCTTGCTAAGTAAGGCTACGTCCCAGCCCTCATGCTTGAAATAGAGATTAAAAAATAAGCAATACTTTTCCTCCCAACTTGTGTGGACCCGTCGCATGGGGGGAGGGGGGTGTCCTGCATGTGTGTGCAGAAGGCGGAAGACGGGAGAGAAGCTTTCAGAAAGCTACAAGGCTGTTCCCAGCCACCCCTGCAAGACACTGGACAATGGTCGGTAGTGCAACGTAGTGCTGCCCACACCCCCACACCACCACCCCCTGCAGCCCCAGGGGGAGGGCACATGTGGTGCATCCTTGGGGTACCCCCAGAAAAGTCCGCAGGTGTCTCCAGCCGCCGGAATCGGCGGGGGGCTGCAGGCCTGGCCTCCTGGGGTGCGCACAGTCATCCCATAGGTGTGAACACCCCTCCCTGCAGCTCACAGATGGGAGATGTTTGAGATTTTCATTTTCACCCAGGAGACAGCCTGTCTGTTGGACGGCTAGGAGCCTCCTGGGTTTTTTTCTTTCTTTTTTTTTTTTTTTCCCTGAATGATAATTTTCCCCCCCTTTTTTTTTGTAGCTAAAAATCACCCAGGCTTGTCCAGACGAGAGGGCAGAAAATGAAGCGGCGGCGGCGGAGAAGGGAAGATAATTTCTCTGGGTCGCAGCCGTTCGCACTTGTCAAGTCTGCAGGAGGAGAGGAGGGAGGGGTGGGGGGAGAGAGGGAAGGATGAAAAGGAAGGCTGGCCCGAATCCATCACTGTCCCCTCGCCTCTCCCTGGGGGGCCCAGCTGCACGGAGGGGTGGGAGGAAGGGAGGGAGGGAGGGCGCTCCTCTGATCAAAGCCCTGTCCCCACTGGACAGGCTCACTTCCTGCTCCAGGCCTCAGTTTCCCCATGGAAGAAACACAGATGATAACTTCCTTCTCCTATGCCACGTGCACCCCCTGGAACAGTAAATGAGAGGGCTCGAGGTGTGGAGGGGCCAGCGTGGACAGCACCAAGGGAAGAAGCCTGCCAGCCGGGAGCCCAGGCGTTCAAATCCCATTGCCATCCTCTGGGACAACGCCAACCCTGGCCTCAGTTTCCCCATCTGCAAGCTAGGGCTAATTTCACAACCTGTTTGGTAGGATGACCTGAAGACAGAGAAGTGTTCACAGCATGTATGACACTCTCATCACTCAGCAGCCAGAGCACCACAGTCTGGAAGATGACAGGCAACCATCACCAGCCACCATGTCCACAACCCAGCCGCCTGGAGCTGCAGTCTGCAGGCTCTGCAACTTACTGGCCAACCTAGAGGCAGACCACACCCTCCGGTGGGCGTGACCAGACCCGGGCTCCGCCCTCTGGTGGGAGGGGCCTAGGCTCTGAGGTCAAAACGCAGACTGCCCTTTCACGCCAGGGCCCCCTAGCTGCAGATGGGAGGACCCAGTGCCTGTCCAGCATCCCTGGTGGAGGGACAGAGCCAGGGCAGTGACACCAGCCCACCCCAGGGTGTAAGGGTCTCTCCCGCTGTTGGGTGGGGCATGAACTAGGAGCTGATCACAGGCGGTCAAGAATGGTCAGCCCTAGCTATGTGGCCCTCCAGTAGTAATACCTAACCCCCACCAGGGCCTTGACCGCTGTGTGCAGACAGGACAGGGTGCACGGGATAATGACGGGTCGTCCGTTCGGCCTGGGCAGAGCTGGAGTGGACAGCAGGAGCCGGGATTCCTCCAGCAGGTGCATTGTGAGGCCCCTCGGCCCTCCCCTGGCCCCAGCCCAATGAGGAGAGAAGACAGCTCCTTCCTCCCGAGGTTTAATTAAGTGATCTGCCTCCGCGGGCTTAATCCTGTTACCGCCGCCCAGCGCTGACCACAGGGGAAGGGGGGGGACCATGTAAAACGTCAGCTGTCTGGAGGGCCTGGCGAGACCCTGAAAGCCGGGGCTGGGAGCTGGAGCCCACATGGGGCAGGACCTCCGCTTTCCAGACAGACACAAGAGGGGCCAAGCTGGGCTTCGGCCCCCTCCCAGGAGGGGTCAGCTAAAGCTTCCCTTTGGCTGCTACCCATGGGCAGGGGCACATTCCAGAGCAGAAGCCACCAGCCAGCACCCCCTTCCCTCTGAGGGCCAGAGGGGAGCACCTACGCTTGTGTTTGGGGAGAGTTTGCAGACGGATGCTCTCTCCACCGTTTCCTGTGTGGCTTCATGCGTATGGCTTAACGTCTCTGAGCCTCTTTTTTCCTCAGTCTATGCTGGAGACTGACCTCCCCCTCCCAGAGTCACTAAGATTTAGCATTTGGGGAGCAGAGCCCCACAAGCAGTGGATACTTCCTGCTGCATCGGCTACTGCAGCTCTGGGTGGTAGCCTGACCCATCCATCCATCCATCATCCATCCGTCCATCCGTCCATCAATCTGTCCAGCTGTCCATCCTTTCCCTCATCTGACTGTCCATCCATCCATCCATCCATTCATTCTTCCATCCTTTTTATCCATTGGTCCATCCATCTCTTCATTCATCTTTCATTCATTCATCGGTGCATTCCTTCGTCCCCAAGAATGTGTTGACAATTCACTGGCTTCTTTGACTAAAATCAACTCATGAGTGTGACAGTTGGACAAGACAGTTCCTCCTTACCCTAACGTCAAAGTTTGGGGGAGTCTGGGAGTCACCCCCTTTTCCCTGGGAGCCACTTGATCTGTCCTCTGCCTGATTACCACCTCCCCTCAGACGCAGAGACGGGTCCCCCGGTCCCCCGGACCCAGCACACACACGAAGTGGGGGGCCAGTCCGAGGACTGAGGAAGAGTGTGGCTAGGACAGACCCGCGGGCTCAGGGGACACGCGTGCCCGGGACCGGTGCCAGAGGCTTTCCCACGGCCACGCCCACCAAGTGAGCCACAGAGGCCCCAAAGAGGGGCGCCCAGAGGCTCAGCAGCGCTGGGACAGCCGCCAGGGGAGAGTCCACCTCCACAGTGGCCTGTGCTTTGACCCTCTGTGCTTGGCGCCTTGCCTCAGTTTCCCCACCTGCCAAGCAAGAGGGGAGGCCCAGGCTGTGGAAGGGCCCAGGCCTGGCCCTCTGTCTTCCGCTCAGAGGCTGCTTGGCGCCCGGCGGGTGGAGGCCAGCCAGTCTCCGCCATGGAGTCTGAGGAGTTGCACACATGACCCCAGAGCACTCCATAAACCGAGTGGCAGTTCGGTGCGGACTTCCGCGTGGATGGAGTAATTAGCAAACTCCCCACAGAGTAAAACCCAAATGTCACCCTGTGCGGGGCCATTAATGTCATCCTTGGCCAGGCTCGTGCCCGACGCCGCGGGGCTGCCCACCGCCCCATGACCTTCTAGAAAGCCAGGACGGCCGAGTAGGGGGAGCAGCCTGGGTGCGGGGAGCAGAGGCTCACTTCCTGTCCCTGCCAGCCCCGGGGCCCATGGCCTCAGCCTCTCCTGGTTCATCTGCCAGATGGGATTGTACCCCATGAGGGCAACAGCAGTGGACTAACCCTGTGTCTCGTGTCGGCTGAGATCCGGGATTACAGGCATGTGCAGCCACACCCGCATGCACTCTGTGGTTTGAATATGGTTGGTTCTACCTACCCCCTTGGGGCTTAATTCAGTGTGAGCTGTCTGCCATCCCACGAAAGACCTGTTTATACCCCGTGTGTGTGTGTGTGTGTGTATGTGTGTGTGTGTACTGTGACTGGGACAGCAGGCTGCTGTGGGCGCCCCCCTCTGCCTCCCCCTCCCGGTCCCAGGCCTTGGGCTCTCACCTCCTAAAGCCTCATCCACTCCTCTGTAAAGTGGGGGTCTCACACCCCCTGTGAACCACAAGATGCACCACCAACCTTGGCAGTGCTGTTCCTTCTGCCCAGAATGCCTGTCCTGACAGGTGTCTGATCGTCTCCTGGGCTCCCAGCGGAGCGCCCTGGGGTCAGGAATCCTCCTGTCTGACCCCGAGTGTTCCTGACGCTCTGCGGTCTGCGTGTCGGGGTGGGCAGGGCGGCAGGCGGAGGGCCGACGCCCCTGAAGGTGGCCGAGGCGAGGAGTGGGGTCATGCCAGCAGGTGTCCCCAGGGTGCTGGGGTAAAGGGCAGAGGAACTGAACCCCGGAAGGCTGCAACTGGGGCACAGGGGAGAGGGGGCACCACACCGCACCTCAAGGGGACAGGATTAAAACTGTGGAGATGGGGGGGAGGGGAGGGAAGCCCATGGCTCACACCTGTCATCCTAGCTACTCTGGAGGCGGAGATGTGAGGATCACAATTAGAGGCCAGCCCAAGCAGGACAGTCCCTGGGACTCTATCTCCAATGAATCTCCAGAAAACCGGACGTGGAGCTGTGAGGCTCAAGTAAATAGAACCTTGAGCAGAAAAAGCTCAGGGGCAGCACCCAGGCCCTGAGTTCGAGCCCCAGGATGGACACAAATAACAAAGACACATGGGCAGACATGACTGTGTCTGCAGCTCCAGCCGTGAGGCCCGAGTGGCCTGTGAGCCTCGAGGTGGGGCTGGCACCGCCCGTCCCGCCCCTGCTGGCCTTGCGCGGTACTGCAGGTCGGCCGGATCCAAGCCCAGCTCCCGTCTGGGCTGTGGGACCCTGGCTGGGCCTCTGCCTTCCCAGGCTGTTTCAGGTGACCGGGAACGTGGCTGGTGGGTGCCCAGAAGGCGGAGGGGCTGACCACTCACGTGCCCGCCACCAAGCCGGATGGATGGCACCGCGGGCACTGGCTGCCCGGGACCTTGGCACAAGCTGGCCCCTCTGCCCTCTGATGTGTGTCACGGCGCGGGGAGGGGGGGCCGGCTGACCTCCCCCAATTAGGTGACACTTCTGTTAATATTGACACACAAAGGGGCCAGCTGGCGACCTCTGACCTCCCCTCCCTGGAGACCCTGGGCTGATTTGGGCCCCAGCCCTCAGCTCTGAGAGCCAGACTTGTAATCTCCTTTGTCACCCGGACTCAGCCTCCTCCTGACCTCTGCCCCACCCCCACCCCCCTCCCAGGCTTCTGGTAGTTCTAGAAACTTGGGCACCACATGGGCACGGCCTGCATGGGCCAAGGACGGGGAAGGACGGGGAAGGACGGGAGGAGGCCATGAAGCAGGATGGGGGCTTGGGGGGGGCGTTTGGGGGTGGCCAGTCCTGGGACTTGGGGGGGCATTTGGGGGTGGCCAGTCCTGGGGCTTGGGGGGGCATTTGGGGGTGGCCAGTCCTGGGGCTTGGGGGGACATTTGGGGGTGGCCAGTCCTGGGGCTTGAGGGGGGCGTTTGGGGGTGGCCAGTCCTGGGACTTGGGGGG
Organism: Dipodomys merriami; assembly: GCF_024711535.1. NCBI lineage: Eukaryota > Metazoa > Chordata > Mammalia > Rodentia > Heteromyidae > Dipodomys > Dipodomys merriami. The sequence goes on from NW_027205605.1 coordinate 137,113, forward strand.
GCGTTTGGGGGTGGCCAGTCCTGGGGCTTGGGGGGGCGTTTGGGGGTGGCCAGTCCTGGGGCTTGAGGGGGGCGTTTGGGGGTGGCCAGTCCTGGGGCTTGGGGGGGGGCGTTTGGGGGTGGCCAGTCCTGGGGCTTGGGGGGGCGTTTGGGGGTGGCCAGTCCTGGGCATGGGAAGGGACGGTGGCCAGAGAGAGACTGGACAGTGCGGCGGTCAGAACTGGCCACAGCTGAGCCGAGAAGCGGGGGAGACTCCCCCACACTGCACTGTCCCATGGCGCTGGGGTGTTACCATAGTAACCAGCGGGCCGCTGCCCAGGGGCGCAGCGTGGACGGGGACCCAGCCCTCCACCTGTGTTCTCTGGCTCTTCTAGTGTTTTCTACACAACATCTGTCATCGGGACCCTTCCCCGTTCCCCTCTTCCTCTGATGAAAGAGAAGGCCCCGACTCCTAGATTACAGATGAAGCCTCTGGAGCCAGACTGCTTAGGTTTGGCTTTGGCTCTACCACTTGCAGGCTGTGTGACTTTGAGCCAGTTACTCAACATCTCTGGGCATTCCTGTTCTCATCTGCACACTGGAAATGGGCACTCAGGTTAGTGAGTGGTGGGGAGGATGACTCTTAGAATGGTGCTTGGTGGGGCATGAGTACTAAGACTCAGTACTGCTCCCTTCATGCCAAGACTCAGAGTAAAAGGGGAAGTGTGGACAGGCGTTAGGAAGACAAGTGCTTTGTATGATGTAGGAGTCTGATTTGCCTCGATTTCCCCCCAACACATAGCGTGGCCCAGGCATAAATGTATTTCCACCCTCCAAAAAGACTCCATCGACTTTAAGAAGCACCATCTGTCTGTTCAATTATAGTACTTCTAGCCGCTAAAATTGGGGGTTATGTATGTCATCTCTCCCAGTTCCAGACTGCTAACGGGGAGAAAGAAGTTGTTCTTGAAATTGGAGGAATAGGATTGTCATTAATAAGCAGTAACTCAATGAATGAGTTCAGCTGTGATCATTCATTCGCTTGATGACTGCTTACTAGTTCATCAAATGCCAGTGGGTGAGTGAGTGGATGGACGGGTGATGGATGGGTGGATAGATGGATGGATGGATGGACAGATGGATGGATGATGGATAGATAGATGGATGGATGGATGATGGACAGATGGATGGATGGATGAATGGATGATGGACAGATGGATGGATGATGGACAGATGAATGGATGGATGGATAGATGGATAGATGGATGGATTGATGGATGGATGGATAGGTGGATGGATGGATGGATGGATGATGGACAGATGGATGGATGGATGGATGATGGACAGATGGATGGATGATGGACAGATGGATGGATGATGGACAGATGAATGGATGGATGGATGGATGGATAGATGGATGGATAGATGGATGGATAGATGGATGGATAGATGGATGGATGGATGGATGGATGATGGATGGATGATGGATGGATGGATAGATGATGGATGGATGGATGATGGATGGATAGATGATGGATGGATGGATGATGGATGGATGGATAGGCGGATGGATGGATGATGGGTAGATGGATGGATGGATGGATGGATGGATGATGGATAGATGGATAGATGGATGATGGACAAATAGATGGATGGATGGATAGATGGATGGATGGATGGATAGATGGATGGATGATGGATAGATGGATGGATGGATGATGGATGGATGGATGGATGATGATGGATGGATGAAACAGTTCCACAGAGGACAGGTGAACACTCTCTCTGCCCAGACAACACCAGAAGTGTGAGGAAAGGAACAAGCAGGAACGCATCCAGGTAGCTTCCCGGAAGAGGTGGCCTACGGGTGGACGGGCAGTGTCCTGATGACGTAGGAACTTGATTATCACCAGCTTCTCGCTTCCATCTCCTTCTTAGGGGAAGGTGACATCTGGGTCAGCTCAGAGAAGGCAGGATCACCGCACACGCCAGCCCCGGGGCCCCAGGCCACCGCACACGCCAGCCCCAGGGCCCTGGGCCACTGCACAGCCAGCCCCGGGGCCCCGGGCCACCGCACACGCCAGCCCCAGGGCCCTGGGCCACTGCACAGCCAGCCCCGGGACCCCGGGGCCGAGACAAACAGGGGCCTAAGACAGGAGCAAAGCAGCCTGGGTTCTCATCTTACCTTGGCTGCCCACTAGCTGGGCCATGCCAAGCTGACTGCCTGGCCTCTCTGAGCAGTGGAGAATAGTAAATGGGCAGTAATCACAGTAATGTGTAGTCCCCCCCCCGCCCCCACCCCACCAGCGTGGAAGCTGGCCTCCAGGACTTGAACCCTCCTTACAGGCCGGAAGTGGAGGCCTCCAGGTTCCCCAACCAGCTACTGCCTGCAAGCCACTGAGGCTGGGGGTGGAGGGCTGGGCACACTTTGTAGGGCCGGGTGCAGAAGGAAATGACCTGACCTGGGGTCACAGCCCGCATCTACTTCCTGGTGGCCCCAGGAGACCCAAGTGGCATTTTGTGGGCTTCTGACGATCGGGACCACCTCAGCCTTGTAAAAAGACCCTGCCATGTTCCCTGTCATGCACACAAAGAAACTGAGGCACAGAGGGAAGGATCCCAGGGTGTACTTCCAAAGGACAGAAAGTTCCCCCTGCACCCCAGAACCTGGGTCTCTCACCTGCCTGGGGGGGGGGTGTGAGATACCATTCTGCCAGCAGGAAGAGCTTGGGTTGGGTTTCACCCCGGTATCTGAGGGGACAGCCAGGCCAGGCTGCACCCCTCTTCCCCCAGCAGGGCAAGACCTGGCCAGGCCCAGGGGCTCCGGGGCTGGGGGCGGGGGGCAAGCGTCCAGGTGGGAGGGAGCTCAGAGAGCCAGAGAGTAAAAGGACATGTCAAATTAATCATATTTAAACAAAAGCCTCTCCCGCCCAAGGGCCCTTTTAAAAGCTGCTTATTTAATTAAAAGTCCCATTTTCCATATTTATGGCCCTTATTCAGTTAAATATTAACCGCCGGGGCCAGGGCCGCTGTGTGCTCTGCGCGCGCGTGCGGGGAGGTTCATTCAGAGCAGCGGGGGCAGCGATCAATGCCCAGCCCTGAGCAAACAGCCCGGCCGCGGGCGGGGCCGCTCCTCCGTGCTCGTCGGGACCAGGGACCCAGGGGTCTCTCTGTCCCTCTGGCTCCTGCCGTCTGTCCCCGGGACACCGGTGGTACGCCAGGCAACGGAGACCCTGAGAGGAACAGATGGACATCCCCGGAAGACCCAGGGACAATGGAGCCCAGCCGTGTTTGTCCCTGTCCCGCTGTACTTCAGTGGGGTCTGGCGCAGGCTTTTCGAGGCCCTGGTTGCTGACATCCCAGGTGCAGGGTGGCGGGGGGGGGGGGGGCAGGGAGAGCAGGCATCTGAGGACCTGACCCCATGGAACGGGGCAGTGGACGGGGCAGCGGCTCTGGGGTGCTGGCATCTGGCGGGGGGTCGGGGGGGTGGACCTGGGTGCGTGCTCAGGCACAGGACAGTTGTCCCACGGAGACTGCCCCACGCCAGGTGCCATTCAATGCCAAGACTCCTCAGCGGTGCCGGGCTCATCCTAGATGCCAGGATTCCTTTGACCTCACGTTACATGTAGGGAAACTGAGGCTCCAGGAGTCAGGTCTGAGTTCGTGGCCACTGAGCCAGGACAGATAGAACTGTCCTGTTGACTTGGTTCCCCCCAGCTCTGGACAGGACAGAAGTACGGCTCACGGGCCTGGGAACCAGGGGTGTAGGGGGGAGGCGTGTGCGGAGGAGGTGCGGGGGTACAGCGGGGACTGAGAGGCTTCCAGCCAGCATCCCCCCGGGACCCTGTGACACCTGGCCAGTCTCCCCGGAGGCCTGGCAGTGCTGCCTGTGGCCACCCTGTGTTCTTAGACCTGGGACGCACTGCTGGCCCTCTCAGGCCTCAGTTTACCCATCTGGGCAACAGGCAAGATGGCCTGCTGGCTTTAGATGGCCAGAGCCATTGTGCGGGCTGTCCCCAGCAGAGAGGGTGAGGAGCAAGCCACAGTAGTGTTTACCACACATGCGCTACACACCCGTGCACGCACACACGTGCAGGCAGGGATGCGTGCACATGCACAGAAACCGACACGAGCAAGCACACGCATGTGGGCTGTGCGTGTACAGGTGTCCCTGCACACGCACCGGCAGCAGGGCACACCCGAGGCTGGGCACGCGGCCTCCCGCCCATCCCAGTCCCAGCCTCCTCCCTCGTCCACTCCCCCTCCTGCCAAAGGGAAAAAAAAATCTGAAAAGCCAGATTAGAACTTCACACGCATCGCCCGGGAAAATCTATGTCTCATTTTCATATCTCGCAAAACAAAATGACACAGAGCGCTCCCGCAGCCTCCGGAGGGGAGGAGGTGTGTCTGTGGAAGACTGGGGACTGGGGGACCTCTTCCCAGAGGGGGGCCAGAGAGGAGGGCCAGGGGGATGACATCTATCAGGCCATTTTCCTCCTGGGGTTGGAGAAAGCTGGGGAGGGGTGGGGGGGCTGGGAAGAATCTTGGGGCTGGGATGGAGGCTGGAAAGGGAGACCAAGAGGAGGAATAAAAATCCTGGGATGGTGGTGTGAGCCAGGGAGCGGGCGGGAGAGAGGGAGAGACACCGGGTTATCAGAGAAGTGTGAAGACAATAATACAATCTGACATTTCTGAAACAAGACCCCCCGGTTGCCATGGCAACGTCTCTTGTGGGAGCAGCTCCCAGGAGACGGCTCTGAGATGTACTATAAATGATGTTTGATTAGAATTTAAATCATTTAGGCAGAGAGAAGATAGGCCTTTTGTCAGCAAGGGGACCTGGGGGGGGGGGAGACGGGAGGAGGGAGGGGCTGAGGGGAGGCAGGGCGGGGGAGGGGGCGCCATGGAGCCCGGGGCCCGGAGGAGCTCAGCCGAGGTCGCCGGGTTGATTACTTTTGCCCCCCAGCTTCATTCCCCACACAGCTCGTTGAGTGTAACCTTTTTGAGCTGCCCGTGGGGGACTCGGAGGGCAGAGAGGACAGGCCTGGGGGGACCCGGGGTGCGGAGGGGAGGAAGAGACAGGGATGGAAAGGCTGGAGAGACAGATGGGACAGGTATGGAGGGGGAGCGCGGGGGGACTCAGGGCCCCACATCACACACACACAACCCCCGGAGAGTGCCCCGGGAATGGGAGCTCGCAGGAAGAGCCCTGCCCGAGAGAGGCCTGAATCACCCTTCTACCCCACGCCCCCACCGCCACGGGGCAGCCCTGCAGCCCGGGGTTCCTGAACTGGAGGAAGTGCCCCCCCTCCCGCTTCCATCCATAGAAAAGGGGTGGAGCCGCTTCCCAGTAAGAGCTCCCAGCAGCCCGTCGCAGCCCCTGCCCACATCCTCACACACAGCCCGGTGCACGGCCCCGGCTTCCAGCCATGTTCCCATCTCCCGGGCCCAGCCTCTAGTCCTTAAATGATTTCCTTGCTAATGCTTCAAACTTGGGAGGTTTCACAGAAATAGTTCATTCCTGGGCTCTTTAAAAAGAGAGAAGAGAAAAAAAGAAAGAAAGAAAGAAAAGAAAGAAAAAAAGAAAGAAAGAAAGAAAGAAAGAAAGAAAGAAAGAAAGAAAGGAAAGAAGGAAGGAAGGAAGGAAGGAAGGAAAGCAAAGAAAGCAAGAAGAGAAAGAAGAGAAAAGGAAGGAAGGAAGGAAGGAAGGAGAGAGAGAGAAAGAAAGAAAGAAAGAGAAAGAAGGAAAGAGAAAGGAGGGAAGAAGATGAAAGAAAGAGAGAGAGAAAAAGAGGGAGAGAGGGAGGGAGAAAGGGAGGGAGGGAAAGAGAAAGATCTAGAGGCTAACTGGGTGTTTCCGCCCAGCAGCATCGGTAGGGCCCGTGCAGGCCCTGTGCGGCCTGTTGGGCGTGCGTGGTCTCTGGGGGGCGGGTTGGACGTGCAGGCCCTGCAGGGCAGGCTGTGTGGTCTTCAGTCTGCCCAGTCCCCGCTGATGTCTCTCCTTGGTTTTCAGCCAAGCGTGCTCCTGTCTGGCCCCTGAACTCCTGTCTGGCCCTCTGAACTTTCAAACTCTGCAGATAGCCCAGTGATGCTTTGAGGACTCTGGTAATATTCTTACCCCTGGGTTGCCAGGGGTCTAGGAGCCGAGGTAGAAACAGGAAGCTGACATGAGCATTTGTACTGGGGATGAGAGAGCAATCTGCTGGGAGGTCCCCAGGAGTGCGTGTGTGTGTGTGTGTGTGTGTGTGTGTGTGTGTGTGTGTGTGTGTGTGTGTGTGTGTGTGTGTGTGTGTGTGTGTGTGTGTGTGTGTGTGTGTGTGTGTGTGTGTGTAGTCAGTGTTCAGGTGTCTCCTTTAGCCTCAGACTCCGGGCTCCTCCTGTCTCTGCTCTGGACGTGGTGAGGCTGAGCTCAGTCCTCCTCTGGTATTATCTCGGGAGGTCTGGGAATGGGTCTACCACCGTGCCTGGCCATACACCTAGTAGGTATTCAAGAAGATCTTAGGGAAGAGGGATGTCTGGGATCTTAGGACCCCTCCACCCACATTTCCCTTGGGCAGAATTGTTTTTCCCAAGAGTAATTTCCCTCCTCAATTTCAGGAGGCTGAGCTTTGTCACCGAGGTGGATTCACGCCCAGGCAGTAACCATAGCAACTGTGGAAGCTCCAGGCCCTTCCAGGCTCTGACTGCACTGGGAATGCCTGCCCGTGTCTAGACTTAGTGAGCCAGAGTGCTGCAATTGATTACTGATGTCTGCCACAGGTAGGGACGCGGTCACTCGCCGGCCTTCACTGGCCCAGGACCAAGAACACCCCCCTTCCTTTCCTTCCTTTTGCCAAGTTTCCTGTTATCCCTCCGGCAGACGATGCTGCTGCAGCCCCCCATTCCCTCCCCCATCTTTAATAGGCTAAGACGTTTAAAAAACCTGCTGCCCACTCCTCAGCAGCTGCTGGAGATGTCAAAGCCCCGTCATGCAGTGGTTCTGCCCCGATTTCCCCTTCCCTGACCCACATTCCCATCTCTCCTCTGCTGCTCCCCAGAGATCAGTCACCTGTCAGATCAGACATCTGCACCGAATCCTTGTCTCTCACTCTGCTTTCAGAGAAACCTGACCATGTGCTTAAGTAGGCTCAGCTCATACCTGGCTCCAGCTGGGAACACTGGGCCCAAATTGGCTGGGGCAAAAACAGAGTGTTTTCTCCTTGACTGGAAAGTGCAGAGTCCTGTGACGGACTTCAGGCACAGCTGGATCCAGTTCCTCAAACAAAGTCATCCAGCATTTTCCTGACTTTAAAACCTCAGCCACGTGTTCCTCAGCCTGGGGAGTGTTTCCTCATACATGGTCTGCAGATGGCATTCTTCAAAGAAAAAAACAACAAGAGCAACTTTTATCTACTAAGTGCCCGCCAGAGAAGCACTTGGGTAGCCCTGCCCCCTAGCTCTGATTGGCTTGTCCCCAGTCAAGTGGCTATGCTGGTACCAATCACTATGGAGAGAGAAGGGATGAAGGACTCTCATTGGTCATTCTCTATCCATTACCTGGAGGTGGGACCAGCCTCATGAAGGACTGGGGGGGGATGCTTTTTAACGTGAGACCCGGTAAAGAGCGAGCAGCTAGCAGCAAGATCGTCCTGTATTGCTAATTTTAGGCAAATCCCTCCCGGGGGCAGGACACAAGGGGCTGCCCAGCAGGGGGGGGCCTGGAGTGGGGAGGGACCAGAAGCCAGGCATGGTGCCAGCCAGCCGTGCCAGCCCCTCCTGGCTGGAGGCAGCACGCAGATCTGTAGTCAGAGAACTTGTCTGTATTTTTGCAATTTCTATTTTCTTTGCTACAAAGCTGAGGCTGAGCCAAGAGGAAATAAAGTTCCTTTCAAAAATGCCAGCCTGTCCGTGCCGTGGAAATGGCATAGAAAGAGAGAAAGAGCCTTTTGTGGGAGGCTGGGGAGAAAGGAAAGCAGGGCCGCTGGCAGAGGACCCGCAGGGCCCCTCCCACCCCGGGGGAGAGGCAAAGGAGTGGGGGGGCAGCTCGGGGGAGGGGCCGGCCTTGCCCCCGGAAGGTCTGAGGGGCTCTGGTGCAGGTCCTAAAACTCAGCACCTCCGTTTCCCCCATCTGTGCAGTGGGGATACTAATGGTACTTCATCCACTCGCTTCTGTGAAGATGACCAGAAATGACACATCAGAAGCCGGTAATTAGCTAGATGAGTTGGGCATGTGATAAGGACTCAAGAACTATTGGCTGTTATTAAGATTGCTACTCTGTGTGTGTGTGTGTGTGTGTGTGTGTGTGTGTGTGTGTGTGTGTGTGTGCTGGGCCTGGGGCTTGAACTTAGGGCCTAGGTGCTGTTGCTGAGGTTTTTATTTGTTTGGGTTTCTTTTTTGCCCAAGGTTGGTGCTCTACTACTTGAGCCACAGCTCCACTTCTGGCTTTTTGATGGTGCACTGGAAATAAGAGTCTCAGAGACTGTCCTGTCTGGGCTGAGGTTGAACCTCGATCTTCAGATCCCAGCCTCATGAGTAGCTAGAATGACAGGTGTGAGCCATTGGTGCCTGGCTCAACTTTTTCCTTAGCATAGAGAGCAAGTCTTCCTTCCCTCCTCACGCCCCCTTCCTGCTTACCCTCCGCCACCCTCACCCCACCCCACCCCGTCCTGAAACTGCACCAGTCTGAAACTGGTACACCCCGTGGTCCATGACCAATGAATCCCAGGGAGTTCCTGGGTGCTTATCTCCTATGGGAAGATTGGAAAACACAGATAAGTTAAAGGTCTTGATAGAGAGCGTGGTAAGGCTTACGTGGTTCAGATTTCACGTGCGTAGAAGATGGGGTCTCGCTGTGTTGCCCAGGCTGGCCTCCGGCCTCAGCCTCCACCGAGGCTGAGGATACAAGTCACCCCATCCTGTTGAATGTAATGACGAGGGTCCTGGTCAGGGGAGGGAAATGCAAACCCGGGGCTGGAGCCAGGTTCCAGGGCAGCCTGCAGAAGCCCCGGCCTATGAATCAGATGGACGCCGGCTCTAACATTGGCTGGCGAGGTGTAGAGTTCTCATCTCCAGAGCTGTAAGACAATGCACACGCGCTGTGTTCCACCACTACTCCGTGGCAATCTTTCTTAGCAATAATAGAAAACGATTCCAGATATCAGTACCAGAGGAACAAGAGAGAGAGAGAGGGAGAAAGAGGAGAGAGATGATTGCATCCTGCCGTTACAGAGAAAGCAGACGCAGCAAGTGATGAACTTGTATATTTTAGCTGAGAAAATTTCCAAGCAATGTGTCAAAAGTGTAGCCTGACTTCTTCTTTTTTTTTTTCTTTTGGCAAAATGTGAGAGGAGAGAGAGAGAGAGAGAGAGAGAGAGAGAGAGAGAGAGAGAGAGAGAGAGAGAATATTCAAGAGCTGTTCGGCAAACAGGTCTTAAAGACTTGAGAAACTCTCAGCCTACCTCAATTGTAAAAGACGCCATGTTAGCCGGGTACCAGTGCTCACGCCTGTAATCCCAGCTACTCGGGAGGCTGAGATCTGACCATCCCAGTTCAAAGCCAGCCTGGACAGAAAAGTCCATGAGATTCTTTATCTCCAGTTAATCACCAAAAAGCTGAACATGGAAATATAGCTGAAGCTTCGAGCAAAGAAACCAAGCAAGCGGCCAAGGCCCTGAGTTCAAGCCCAGGACCAGCACACACGCACCCCAGAGCCTTTTACTCTCTTCCCAGAGCTGCTGCCCGGCTCGGGAAGGAGAACGGACCACAAGGCTCAACACGTGTTTACAAGGTGGCCTCGTGGCCTCTATTGTGGGGTTGGGGAGCTGTAAAAGTCCACCCAGCGTCCACCCCCTGCCTCTCGGGGCAGTTCTGGCTTAAGCAAGCCCAGGCCCTATTCCCCTCTCAGCCTCCAACACCCCCAACCCCACTCCCTTTCCCCCCCACTGCTCCAGGGCTCAGCTCGCCTTGGTCTGGTTTTGTCAGAAGTTAATTCTCCCTCCCCACGTGCCCCCCCCCCGCCATGCGGTGCCCGGGGACCGAGGGCCATCCCCCCCCTCCCCGGCCTCCACGCCCAGCTCCTGAGCTGTCTCTATGAATGCATTCAGCGTTCCAGGCGGCCTGCTGGACGCCCCACAAGCATCTCTACGGGGTGACTCCAGGACTCCTGTAAGGTACAGGGTGAATGCGTTTCTTGAAATGGAAAATCCCATCACCTGTAGCTTTTTTCACTTGGTTTAATCAGAACCATGTGTCCTGTGGGCGGCTTCCCCGATCCTCAAAAGGCCATCCACAGACTCCTCAGCGGCCTCAGTCGGTGGAGATTCAGCGCGGGGACAGGCCCTTCGAGGTAGCAGATGCAGGGAGAGTGTGATCTTGATTTCAGAATCATAGAAATTACAGCGTAGACATACATGCGTCTGAGAAGCAGGACCTGGGGGGGCTTCCATTTCAGATGAGGAAATTGAGAACCAGAGAGGGTGAGTTACTTGCCTCAGGCCACACACCCTGGAGGCCTTGGAGCTAGGTTTCATCCTCTGATCTCCCCGGGTGCCCCCCCCCCGCTTCCCACTGTGCTGTACCCCACCCTTCAAACCAAAGATGGCCATGAACACATGGCTTCCGGTGGCAGCTAAAGACTGTGCTAAGGATCGGGGTGTACCCCCGTCACCCTGAAAGACTGACCTGCAGGGTCTCCACTGGGTCTTCAGTGCCCAGAGGGAGGGGCTGGCACACAGTTGCTATTCACTGGGTCTTCAAGCCCATGAATGAATGAATGAATGAATGAGTGGACTTATTGAACAGGTGGACGGGTAAGTGGGGGGGGCGGGTAGAAGGGTGAGTGGAGATGGATAAGGAAGGGGGAGAATGTCAACCTGATTCTCCAGGGGGGCATGCCTGTGGGGGCCTGGGAGGGGAATTTCAGATGGGATTAATGCAGGGGGCCGGCAGGCTGGTCCCGAGGTGAGCAGCTTTGTTCCATGAACCAGGACCCCCAGAAAGAATAACGGGGGGGGGGGGGAAGGATCTTCCTGGCGGCCATGATGTGAGCTACGCTTTTCTGCCATGATGAATGGAAATCTCGTGTGTGTGTGGGGGGGGGTGCATCCGTGCATGCACACTTACGTACACTAGGCCTGAACTCTGGGCTTGGGCACTGTCCAGGAGCTTATTTTGCTCAAGCCTAGCCCTCTACCACTTTGATCCACAGCTCCACTTCCAGCTTTTTCTGTGATTCATTGGCGAGAAGAGTCTCATGGACTTTCCTGCCCAGGCTGGCTTGGAACCACAATCCTCAAATCTCAGCTTCCTGAATAGCTGGGATGACAGGCGTGAACTCCTGGTGCCTGGATGGGGTGGATGGGTGGATGGGTGGATGGACGGACGGATGGATGGATGGGTGGATGGGTGGGTGGATGAATGGGTGGATGGATGGAGAGTAGGTGGATGGATAAATGAGTGAATGGATTAATAGACGGGAGGATGGACAGACGGAGATGGTGGACAGATTTTAGACAGCCAGAGGGTTCGGGAAGGGCTCACTTTCCTGGCCTCCACTTTTGATCCTCCATGGGAAGTCTCTAATGAGAACAAAATTCCCTTCGAAGCACCATCTCCATCAAGACAGAAACAAAGCGAGCCTGGCTTGTGAACGAAGAAACTTCGAGCCCCACCAGAAAAAAGCAGGTGGATAAGAGCGTTTGGGAAATGAAACCCCACGAGCCCCTCTCCTCTTCTGGCGGCCCTGGGCAGCTCCTCTTCTGGGGGATGTGTCCCCACCCCCTCCCCGGCTTGGAGACAGAAGTTGGCGCCTTCTGTTTGCAGACCCTCCAGCGCTCAGGGAGAGCCGGCCCGCCCGCCCGCCCGCCCGCCCGTGCAGGCCCGCCCGCGCCCGCTTGCTTTCTCCGGCAGTAGTGTGTCCTTGTGCAGATCGGCCTCCAGCTCCCACCATCTGGGTGTGCACGGCCTTGCTCAGGGGACAATGGCTTCCTGAGAAGCCCCTCGGGTATCTCCTTGGCCCCCACCTGCGCCAGCCCCGACCTGTCCATCTGTAAATGGCCGCCTCGTCTGACTCCTGGGCTCCGCGGCTTGCAGCCAAGTCAGCCTCGCTGGAAGGCTGGCAGATCAGAGCCATCCTCGCTGGCTCCTTCTCCCTCTCTTCCTCCCCCCCCTTCCTCCCCCCTCTTCCGCTGTCTTCCTCGGAGATCAGTTGCTCCAGGGCTTCCCAGGAACAGGACAATATCCGTGTCTTGCTCCGGGATTCAGGTCTGTGGCGCGGGCACAGGGGACTAGGGTTTGGATGAGGTCCTTTGAGCCCCTCACCCGTGGGGAGGGCGGAGGCTGGGTTCAGTGCCAGGGTGGAGTGGCTGCCTTAATGGGCGTGGTTTAGAAGGTGGAGATGGGGTTTGTGGGTGGACTGGGGCGGGGAGGGGGGGTCAGGACCTGGTACCACAAGCACCCCGGGCGGGGGCAGTGGGCAGAGGGCCGCGGGCCTTCCCTCCACCCAGGGGTAGGGGCTGGTCAGGGGTACAGGCCCTGTGGGGCTCTGGCGAGGGGCCTGGGGGTGCTCACTGGGTTCTGAGCCACAGAGGACTGGGGTCCCCCGTCAGCCCATGGGCTCTGGGCCCCAGAAGATCTGGCCCCTGGGGGGAGGGAGCCTTGGGCTGGCGGAGGGGGAGGGCGGCCACCACCAAAGCAAGGCATGGGCCTGGGTGGAGGGGGTGGGCTGGGGAGGAAGGGGGGCGGGGGGTGAGACAGAGACAGAGCGCCCCACACTCCTGAGCCACCCCTTCCCCCGGAAGGCGGTGTGTCCAGGAAAGTGGGCAGTGGTCTGGCGTGGGCCCCCTGGGAGAACGGCTTCTTTCTCCCCCCACCCACCAGGTTGGTGGGGGAGACACTGGCTGGGGAGGAGGGAATGGGGACAAGGGGGGGGGCATTTGTTTTAAGCCTCTGCATGGTAGCACACACCTTTAATCCCAGCATTCAGAAGGTGGAGTAGGCAGACCCAGAGTTGGAGGCCGGCCGGGTCTCTCTGTAGGACACACACACACACACACACACACACACACACACACACACACACACACACACACACACACACACACACACACACACACACACACACACACACACACACACACACACACACACACACGTGTCAGGAGCGTGCCTCAGTGCCCCATCGCAGCGCCCTGGCCGGGCGCCTCTGGGGAATCGCGGGCCTGGCGTCTTCTGCGATGCTGCCCTGCGTGTCGGGGAACACGCAGCTCACGGGCACAGGTGGGTCCTGAGCTCAGCCTCTCCCCGTCTCCCGTGGCCCCCCACACACAGGTGCAGCCCACCCATCCTGCAGCCGCCGCCTCCCCAGCCCGGGCCTCCCCGGGCCTGATTCATTCCAGTTTAAATTGCATGGGAAAGGAAAGAGAAGAGGAGAGGGAGGGGTGCAGGGAGAGGGGAAGGGAGGAGAGAGTACTTAGTATTAAGCGCTTCTCCCGTGCATGGGGGCTGTCTCATGACAGCCTGGAGCCATCTGGGGAGCAGTAAGATCACTCAAGGCCAAGACGCCAAGGCCCAGAGAGCAAAGCCACTGGCCCCGAGCCGCACAGCACAAGAGGAGCCAACCTGCCCACTCAGCAGCTTCCCACCTCCACCTCTACCCCTCACCCCCCACAAACACCGTCCTCAACCCCCGCCGGCTGCCCTGGGCTTCACCAGTTCAACTTCACAGCAGCGGCTCACAGAACTTGCTAGCGGGGGACCCCAGCGGGGCTGAGGGAGAGACACTTGGTAAGACCCACGAAGCTGCTCCCTTCCCCCAGCTTGTGCTGGCTGGTGATGTGGGGTGTGGAGGTCACCCCCAGATCAGCCTGCCGCCCTCTGGGATGTCTGGGGGGTGATGAGGGAAGATGGGCGCACTTGGTGGTGGTCCTGGGGCTTGAACTCGGGGCCTGAGCGCTGTCCCCAAGCTTTTTCACTCAAGGCTAGCGCCACGGCGCCACTTCCCATTTCCTGGTGGTTCCTTGGAGATCAGAGTCTCTCAGACGTTCCTGCCCAGGCTGGCTTTGAACCGGGATCCTCAGCTCTCAGCCTCCTGAGTGGCTAGGATGACAGGCTGTCTGGTCACCTCTTCTGTCAGGGGTCACTTGGTGGTTGGACAGGCAGGCCCAGTCCGGGTTCTGCTGTGATAAGAAGCCCCACCCCGCCGAAGCACCCCAGTCTCGGTGCCGGAATCGCCTCTCCCCACGTCCTGCTGGGCGCCCGCTGATGCGGGCTGGGCCTGGTGGAGTCTCAGTCACCCCGGCAGGCAGGGGTGAGGGGTGGAGGGCCGTGCACTGTGTGGTGGCTTTGGGCCCTACCTGGCTGAGCCAGGCCACGCTCCCACCCCCCTCTCATTGGCCCACACTGAACGGAAGCAAAGGTCGGGACTTCCGGTGGGGCAGGGTGAGGGTCCAGCTCTTGACTAGGGTCAGAACTGCCCTGGACCCATCAGTGCCTTTTCCAGGCAGGTCGGAGGCTGGAGCCTCCCATCCAGAGCCTCCCTACCCCAGAGCCTCCCATCCAGAGCCTCCTACCCCCAGAGCCTGCCATCCAGAGCCTCCCAACCCCAGAGCCTCCCATCCAGAGCCTCCTAGCCAGAGCCTCCCACCCCAGAGCCTCCTACCCCAGAGCCTCCCAACCTCAGAGCCTCCCATCCAGAGCCTCCCTACCCCAGAGCCTCCCTACCCCAGAGCCTCCTATCCAGAGCCTCCCTACCCCAGACCCTCCCATCCAGAGCCTCCCACCCCAGAGCCTCCCAACCCCAGAGCCTCCAACCCCAGAGCCTCCCATCCAGAGCCTCCTAGCCAGAGCCTCCCATCCAGAGCCTCCTAGCCAGAGCCTCCCTACCCCAGAGCCTCCCAACCCCAGAGCCTCCCTACCCTGGCCCCTCCTCCTTCCCCGGGAAGGACGGCTGAAGGCCCTCCCTTGCCAGGCAGCCCCGCCTGGAGTGGCCGTGGGTGCGTGGGCTCCTCTCCACGGCCTGGCGCCTCCCCGCCGCCCCCCCGCCTCCCCCACCCCCCCCACCTCCACCAGCTGCCAGCTCCGTCTGCTCTCCTCCCCGCCCCCGCTCCCCGCTCTGCCTCGGAGACAGCCATAAGTCTCCCGTGAAATATATACAGTGTAAATATATAAAAAGCCTGTGCCTGCCTGCTGCTTATGTATTCATGAAATAGTAAATAAATTTTATGAGATAATTCGAGGCTGCCAGGAAGCCCCGAGTCCTAATGAGACGGAGTATCGGGGCGGCACACAGACCATCGATCCCGCACATCTCCCGCGGCCCGGGGCGGTGTGGAGGAGCTGCTGGGGGGGGGTCTCGGGGGTCGTAAACGGGATGTCTGCGGGGGGGGGAGGGCAAGGGGTCCCCAAGGAGGAAACCTCCGCCGAATTCCTTTCTACTGAGCCCTTCCTGTGTGACCCCGGAGGTGGGTCCCCTCGGCATGCCTCAGTTTCCCCAGGTGTGTGAGGAGTACCGTGAGGCCCCTTTTTTACAAGGTGTAGCGAGGGCCTGTTTCGTGCCCACTGGGTTCATCGGGGTCTCTCCGATACTAAGGGAGGTCTCCCTGGGCCTAGGCAGAGGGCTGGTTCTTGCAGTGTTTGTTGGTTTTGGAGCTGATTAAAGGGGTGGCACCACAAGTCGCCAGTGCACCCCCCTTCTCCCCCTCCCCCTCCCCCCCCCACCTCCCTAGGGGCTGCCGTCCCCTGCAGTGAGGTCCCTTCCCCCCACAGCCACCAGAGGGCCCCGTGAACCTGCGGCATGTAGCGTCCTGCGCCAGCTCACCATTCTCCTGGGGGCTCTTCATCTCACCCAAATGGCCAGAGACCTTCTTGGGCGCTAAAAGGCCCCATGAGTCTGCCTCCAGCCTGACGCTACCCCAGCCATCTACGCCCTCCCTCTCCTGTGAACGCTGGTTGCTGGTTGTCTCGCTGATTCTGCGCTGTACCTCAGGGCCTTTGCACCTGCTGCCCTCACCATTCTGAGGCTTTGTGCGATTGCATGAGACTGGCCCGAGGCAGCTGGCCACCCTGATACCCCATGTCGCTGGTCCTGTGCCCCGTGGGAGAGAGGATGGGGATGGCTGAGTAGCCCAGCCCCGGAACACCGGAACACATGACTTCACCATTTCCTGATCTTATCACCACACCCCTTCCTGCAGAGTTCTCTGTGCTCTCTACCTCTGCCCAGAATGGCAGGTACCGGACGGGGGGGCGGCACAGGTTTCCCCTGCCCCAGGCCCCCAGCCTCAGACACCACAGCCAGCACCAGGGGGTAAAGAGGGCATGAGGGACGGAACAGAGCCCAGCCCCCACCACATTCTACCTGCCCAGCCGTCAGCAGGAGTGCAGCACACACGTTTCTAGAGGAATCTGTCTACAGTTGCTCCTCCCCCCCCACGGGCTCCACCCAGCCGGGCTCTGAGAGTGTGTCCACCACACACACACACACACACACACACACACACACACTGGTCATTTACCAGACCAAGGGGGGCGGGCAGCACGGGTCTCGGGCTGTGTGAAGCCCATGAAATCACCTGATAGACACCCGCACTTCCCGCCAGCAGCCCCGGCACATCTGCCCGGGTTGGTGATGCTGTGTGGGCCTTGAATGACATTGTAAATAACCAACTAGGCCCGGTGCTGTGGCTCATGCCTGTAATCCTGGCTATTCAGGAGGCTGAGAGCTGAGGATCGCAGGGAAGAGAAGTCCGTGAGACTTATTACCTCCGAGTAACCAGCGCCAAAAAAGCCGGACGTGGAGCTGCGGTTCACGTGGGAAGGTACCAGCCTTGAGCAGAAAAAGCCTTGGTGATGGCACCAAGGCCTTGGGTTCAAGCCCCAGGACCAGTGCGTGCTCACGGGCGTACGCACGCACACACGCACACAGCGTGTGGGACAGCCTCTGCTTTATGTAAACAGCTAAACATTTTATGTAAACCGCTTGTGCGCGCGTGGCTTTGTGTATGGTGGGGGGAGGGGTTCTGGAGCCAATTCCCCACACACACTGAGAAAAAATGCATGTATTTGTCTCTGCCTGTCATCATAACACGCTGTGCACCCTTCTGCCATGGTGATGTGTCTTTGCCTTGGCTTTCTGCGATATTACTAGACGTGCTCTGGCCTCGTTCTTTTTTATGACTGTATAGTATTCCATCGGGCGGGTGAACCAGCGTTTACTTGCTTGGTCCTGTTTTGATGCACAAAAAGATCATCTCAATGGCTCATCAACCCTTTCGAATGCACTGTTTTTTGTTTTTTGTTTTGTGTGTGTGTGTGTGTGTTTCTTTGGTTTGTTTTTTGTTTTTATTTTTTAAGATGTCGAAAGAGAATGTAGCATGTCTCAGTAAATCAGCCGACAGAAGAGGCTCTTTGGTCAGAGCCCAGAGTGCATCATTAAGTCCTTGGGTTTCCTCACTCCGGCTTTTATTAAATTATCCCAATTTGTCCTTTCAAATAGATGTCTTTTCTTAAGTAGTGATTTACCACAATTAAGGGCCTCCCCCCCCCCAAATTAAATGAAATGAATTACGTCTCTCAGGTTGGGTGTCAGTGGAGCCGGCACCGGGCACAGTAATGGTCCAGATGCTATTAAAGGCAAAGGCAGGAAGCGCGGGCTGGGTTACGAGGGAAAAATTCATAGCTCCACTGATACGCCATGATAAATAATTATGAGTTATTAATTTTAAATTACATCTTTAATGCGTTGCATGATTTTAATTCCCCCTACAGTATTAATATCGGACTGGCTTTGATTAATTTAACGCAGAACAGAAAGGTGACAATTAAGGAAGTGGGGTAAGAACTTGGAGGTGTTTATATCCATCTTCCCACGGCCCCCCTGAGGGGAACAAGGTCACCGCTCAGGGGAAGTGGGGGACTGTCTAGAGGAATGGGGGTGTAAGGTGAGGGGGACAGACGCCAGCCCTGCGCAGCGGGCGGGGTCTCGGGTGGACAAAGTGTGGAGAGGAAGGACGGGGAGCCCATTCATGCCCGGGAAGCAACCCCGATAAGACCCAGTATCTCATGGCCCCTGGGAAGGAGCTCCTGGGTCTCGGGGTGTCCTGTATGCTACAGGACAATGCTTTGACTCTAGGGGGGAAGAGGGGGTGATGTTTGATGGATGGGAAGCGTGGGTGATTTTCCTTTACCAGCCGGACGGTGCTGAGTCCGTGCCCCGTGTGCGGACACCGTGGGTCACACACCAACCAGGCTGTGCTGTGTCCACCGGCTCACACGGAGGCCGCGTCCGGGCTGAGAAGAGAAAGACGAAGCTGGGACAATGGGCGGCGCTGGCGATGAGGAAAAAGCCAAACCCACCGTCTGGCTGGCACAGCCCAGGCGATGGAGGCTGGCGAGGATCGGTGACCGCGGGACCGCCGGGCTGTCACGTCACGGCCACGCCCAGCCGCGAGAGCAGAGGTGCTGGCCACCCACACTCACAGGGAGGGAGTAATGGCCCCCCTGGCACGGAGGACCCAGCCCTGGGTGGGGTGAGGAGCAAATGAACAAGGTCACCTGGCCATGAAATGCATGGAGA
The DNA here is from genome assembly GCF_024711535.1 of Dipodomys merriami. Lineage (NCBI taxonomy): Eukaryota > Metazoa > Chordata > Mammalia > Rodentia > Heteromyidae > Dipodomys > Dipodomys merriami. The sequence continues at coordinate 155,642 of NW_027205605.1, forward strand.
GGCAGTCTGTCCGGACGGACGGACGGCGGCTGCTCGGTGGTGGTCCCTACGTGCAGCAGTGTCTTCTTGTGCCAATCACCCTGGCAGCCATGCTGGGGAATGTGATGGTCAGGGGGCGGGCATGGCTGGAGAAAAGAATAAAAAAATGGATGGGGGAAAAGATTGGGCCAAGTTGATCTTGAAGAAACTGTCTCAACAGAGCAGGAGGAGAGAGACACATGTAGGGAGGGGGTGCAGGGAGATTCCCCCACATTTCAGAGTCTTGGTGAGCAGAAACTACCATCTTACACACGTGGCCTTTCCGTTGTGTCTTTCTGACTTGGCCAGGGCAGCGTGTGGAGGGTGTATCAGCTACCCAGGCCGCGGTAATGCTTGGTAACAAACAGGCTCCCTGTGGATGTAGACGGCACCCATTGGCTTCCCCTTTTCTCCTGCCTGAGGTTGGCTGACCTCGGAGGAATGGGGTTTCTGGGCTCTGCTCTCTGAGTCCTTGTTCCTCTAGCCAGTGAGCCTGACCTCTCTGGGGTCTATCTGTGGTAAGGGACGCCCTAGAGCAAGGCCAGAAGCCCCAGATACCCACAGATCTGTGTGCCTATCACAGAGCCAGCCTGCACCAGGCCAGTCAGAGGGAGGAGAGTTGGGGGACCGTTTAGCACCCTACCACCATCACCACCATCACAGTCCCGTACTTAGTGAGCAGACAACATTAGGAAGTAAAAGTCTCCTTCCTGCTGCTCTGGGTCTCTCAGACTGTGCCCAGGATCACCCCCAGCCTGAGTTTTAAGAGGCAGCTGACCATCTGCCGTGGGGAGGGGTGTGGGGAGGGTTCTGGTTAACTTCCCCTCATAATCTCCAACTCTGCCAGGGTCTCAGCTCCTTCCCAGCTCCGCGCTCCCCTGGGGGGGGGGTCTCTTCAGCTAAGCCTCCGCCAGGGCTATGAATAGCTAAGCGCCTGACCTGCATTTCAATATTCCCAGCCCTGCCCAGGCCCGGCCTGCTTGGGCACTGGCCCCACGAGGCTGCCTGTCCCTACAGTGCCAACTCTGTCCCTGAATCCCCCCCCACACACACACAGTGTTTGCTTATTCAAATCTTCCTCTCAACAAATATTTATTGAACACTCCACTTGGTACCAGGCCCCAGCCAGACCCAAGAGCATCTGGCCAGGCACCTACACCTTCCAGAAATTCCAGGGCTGCTTCCCCACCCCCTCTCCCTCCCTCCCTCCCTGCCCCTCTCCCTCTCTCCTTCCCTCTCTCCTCTCTCCCTCTCTCTCTCCTTTCTCTTTCTCTTTCTCTCTCTTTTCCTCTCTGCTACACGCACAATGACGTAGGCGATGTCCGGTTACCATGGTAATGAGATTCAGCTCCTGGCGGGTGATTGGCCGGTTTGTCATGGGGTCCTCTGCATCTAGGAAAGTTTTCTAGAAGCGGGGCCCGGGAGGAGTTCTGAGAGAGGGACTTTGGGTGACACTGACCGGGAACTGAGGGACAGGCCCGGGGCAGAAGGAGGGGAGGGGTGGGCAGGGAGGCCGGGCAGGGAAGGGCCGGCGGGTGCGGCCTCAGCCCAGCCCTGTGCCTGGGCCTGGGTTTAGAAGCCAGGGGGCAGCTGCTGTCCCCACCTGTCCTGCATGGTCGGCCACCTTGGGTGTGTGTGGAGGGAGGGGGCGGCCATGAGGGTAAATCGGCAGGAAGATTGACAGGGGAGCTACAGGGCAGTGACCTCTGGGGGGAGGCAGCTTGGGGCTCCACAGCACACAAGGCCACCAGCCCCTCCCTGCCCAGAGCCTGCCACTTGGTCCATTCCCACACAATCCCCTTGCGAGTGACAGCTGTCACTGAGCACCAGCGAGCAGAGTCACATCGCAGTGACAGCAAAGCAACCCCGTTCCCCTGCAGCTGCTGGCTGTGTGATACCGGGGAGGTTTCTCTGCCTCTCTGGATGCCCATCTTCTTTATGGCAAACGAAGCTAAAGCCCAGCTCGCAGAGCTGTGGTGAGGATCGGGCTTTGGCGGGCACCTGATAATCAGAACACTCCATCCGAAAGCCTGGGGAACCCCCCCCCCCATGGATGAAGACTCTCCCTCCCGCTTCCCCAGGCCTTCCAGCCGTGTGCAATCAGCAGAGTTTCTTGTATGTGTGTCAGCACTGGAGGCTTGAACTCGGGGCCTGCACGCTGTCCCTGAGCTTTCTTTTTTCATTTTTGCTCAAGGCTGGCACTCTACCTCTTGAGCCACAGCGCCGCGAATGGCTTTTTGGCGGTTCATTGGAGAGAAGAGTCTCACAGACTTTCCTGCCCGGGCTGGCTTTGAACCTTGATCCTCAGAGCTCAGCTTCCTGAGTAGCTGGGATGACAGGCGTGAGCCGTTTCTCCCCGCTGACCAATCCCTTTTGCAGACTGGACGCGAGGTCACCTGACCGCCCCCCCCTACACAGCGCAGGCCTGGCCCCTCCCCCTCCCCTGCTCCTAGCTCCTGCCCTAGCAGGACCAGGGGTGGTGGAAGCAGAGCTGGGGGGCCCAAGGCCTCTGGCCAGCAAGGACACAGGAGGGGCCGATGGACGGCCCTGGCAGGGAGGGGGCAAGAGAAGGCCGTGAGCTGGCCACGGCCAGCAGGCAGGGAGGGTGAGGTGGTCTGCTGGCGCAGGGCCTCAGGTGGCTGTGAGGTAGTGCCAGCCTCGCCCGCACTTCAGAGGCGCTCGGCCTCCGGTAGGGACACGGAGCCCCATTCTCCAGCATGTCAGGGACACAGCCCCGTCACCGAGCCCAGGACCGCCACCAAGGCCAGGGGGCGGCCGGACTTTAAAGGTCACGTCTGCAAGCAGACAGACGTCCTGGGTGGGGAGAAGGGCCCCACGGCCCCACGGCCCCACCACCGTAGGATCCCCTCCCCCTCCCCCTAGGACAGGGCCGCTGGCCTCCTCCCCCCACTGCCCTTCCTGCAACCCACCAGCCCAGCTACAGCCCAGCTGCGGGGTGGAGGGCCTACTACGTGCCAGCTCTGTGGGACCAAAGCAGGACGGCAGAGGAGGGGTCCTGGAGCAGAGCTGGGGTCCAGCTGCCAGAGAGCAAGCAGGTAAACTCACAGAATCTGGCTGGAGTGCTGGCCAGCGGACGGGGACACGCTGGGGAAGGGAAAATAAGGCTCTTAAAGGCACAGGCACCCCTGAGCAGGGGTCTGCAAAGAGGGGAGGGCGGAAGCCATGCATTGGGCCCACCGCAAAATGGTCATGTTCAGAGCAGCAGGCAAGACGCAAAGGCATGCTCAGAAATGGAATTACTAAGAGAGAACTCAGCCAGCACCCGTGGCTCACACCTGTCACCCCAGCTACTCAGGAGGCTGAGATCTGAGGATCGCGGTTCAAAGCCAGGCCAGGCAAGAAAGTCCGTGAGATAACTCCGCTGGTCAAACAAAGGAAATGTCACCCAGGGCCCAAATCCACTGTCCTTGTCTCTTACTGGGTGACACAGGACTGGCATCTTTTTGTCTTTTTCTTTTCTTTTTGTCAGTGGTGGGGCTTGAACTCAGGGCCTGAGTTCACGCTATCACTTTGAGCCACAGCGCAACTTCCGATTTTTCTGGTGGTTCACTGGAGATCAGAGTCTCATGGACTTTCCTGCCCGGGCTGGCTTTGACCTGCGATCCTCAGATCTCAGCCTCCTAAGTAGCTGGGATGACAGGTGTGAGCACCGGCACCCAGCTGCATCCTCACATTTTCATAAGATTCGTCTTTGTGAGGTTTTCTTGCTCCTCAGGATGTCTCCGTGAGGAGACTGTGACCCTGACACTTTCCAGAGGGAGAGGATTCGGTCAAGGGCTCAGAGAAGCCAAGAACTTGCCCTGGGTCACACAGCTTCAAGTAGCAGAGTAGAGATTTGAGCCACAGCCCTATACCTCTCCCAAGATCCTCTCTGGGCCCAGGGGTGGGCCTGACTTCACGCCTGACCCTGGAGAGCTCCTTTGAATGGAGGGGGGGTCACCAGCATGGCCTAGGAAGGCCCCTCACTGCCCTTCAGTTGGGGTGGGGGCGGGGTGGCAGGTCCAGGCAAACACTGCTGCCGTATGGTGGCCTCCCGGCTGGGCTGCGTGGCTCTGGGCCGTGGCCACAGGCATGGCGGGCATGAGTGAACCCTGGCAGGCCCTGGGTAGGGGGAGACCCCATCCCAGCTGCGAGCACATTTACCATATTTACCTCCTCGCTCCATTTCCACGCAGGCTTGGGCGCTGTAACTGTTTGTCTAGCGACAGAAGGTGGCCTGGGGCCTAACACCCATGTGCAGACAGCAGCGAGCGGCAGGGGGCGGGGGAAGGCTGAGTGTGAGCCCCAACCCCCAAAAGTCTAAGACACACGGCGCTCCAGGGATGAGCGGGGACGTGGAGATCCTGGGTGCACACCTCCAGATGAGAGAAGAAGATCACAGCCGCCAGGGTAGACCTTTCCCTGTACCCCACACACTCCGACTCACTCCACCCGCAGCCGTCTGGACAGCTGCTGTGCAGCGGGGCCCCGGGTCGCACACCACGGCGGGGACAGGGGGGCTGGAAGAGCCAGGATTTGAATCCAGAGCTGCCTGGCTCACGGGAAGCAACCCGGACCGGTGAGGCTGGGTTTGCCCGAGTGGATTTCACCTCCGTGTGACCTTCAGCGACCTTCAGTGCCTCCTCATCGTTGTCTGTCTGCCTGCGGGGTCCACAAGGTCCAGTTTGGGCCGATGAAGCCACGGAGCAGTTGCTGGCCTGCAGTCAACACCACCCTGCTCGGATGCAGTAGCTGCTTCGGACGTGAGCCCATGGCTGCAGACAGCATGAACAACGCCAGTTCAGATCACGTGTGGTGAGCCCTTCCTGCTCAGACTCACAAGGCCTGCCGACCCCGGAGGGAGGGACCGGTTTCTCCCAAGGCGACCTCCGTCCCCCCCCCCCCGCCCTCTGGGTGTGGCCAGCCCCACTTCACAGACCTGAAAACTGAGGCGGGCCAGGTGGGCTGGCCGGCCTGCCCAGGTCTGAGCCAGGACAGCGGCCAGCCCAGGTCTGCAGCCTTGGCCGTGTAGGGGGGTGCAGGCGCGCGCTGGCCCCAGTGGCCGGGACACCTGACCCTCAGAGACCGGGATGTGAAGGGCAGCGAGCCAAACCCCAGTCTCCCACACACGCACACAGCCTGGCCCAACTGCCCGGGCCCAGCATCACCATGGCAACCGCCAAGGGCCAGCTGGCCTCAGGTGAGAGGCCACCCTGACCCCGGCCCCGGCATTCTCCATGCTGCTGCTGCTGCTGCTGTGCCCAGCCTGGTGCTGACACGGGGTGGAGGCCCAGCCCCCTTCCCCCCCCCCCGGCAGCCCCCACGCCCACGGGCAGCCCCCCCCACACCCAGGTCCTCCTCCTGTCCATGGTGCCCGTCCTCAGTGTCTGGAGTCCTGGGCCAAGACGGAGGCCACGTTTGCCGGGCGCCACGGGCAGTCACAGCGCTGCGCCACCAATATTAATTATCCGCTAACGACTCTCCAGGCAGACATTAGGTCTCAGCGCTGGCAGCTGTTACCCAAACCTACCCACAGCATCTCGGGGTGCAAGGAGCCCGCCCCTGCGGCCGGAGGGGCAGACAGGCCCCGCCAGCCTGTGGGAGCAGGGGAGAGGCTGGGGCATTCCGGAAGGGAAGGGGACATGGGGGTGGGGGGGAGGGCGGGGTGCCAGGGGGAGACTGGCAAAGAAGGCGATCGGAGGCTTTAGAGGCGTCCGGCCTCTGTCCCAGACGGGTCCCTTTGCATCTATGGAGCGCCTGCAGTTGATGAAGTACTTCAATGCCTAGGGGCTCCAGGCTCCCCGGATCTGGCTAGAAACGCACCCCGAATGCCCTGGCTTGGAAGGTGCATTGTGGGTGATTGCTACACAGCTCAGGGCACACAGAGCCCAACAGAAGTGAGGGAGAGTCATCATTAGCTGAATGACCCGTCCCAGGTGCAGTGGGCGGGGCCTGGACACACCCCTTTCTCTAGCCAGTGCCCCTTCAGCACCAGCTGCCCAACCAATCGCAGGCTAGGGACAGCCACGGTGGTCCCGCACCAAACCTGGGGGTGGCTGGTTTCCCTCCTGGTCCCCAGCCGCACTCCGGGCTCTCCTTCCGGCCCCACACTCAGCCATGGAGGACTGCCACCTTCATCTGCACGTTTCTGCTTGGGGAAACTGAGGCTTCGAAGGGAGAAATGACTCTCTGAGATCTCAAAGACACCCTGGAGGCAAGGGTTTGCCCTTGACCCCCTGGGATCACCCCAAAACAGACCCTCCTGGGGAGACTGCTGGAAGGCCCTAGCCTGGGACCTTGTTAGGTTTATTCTTACTCTTTTTCATGGCTACGTAGTATTCACTCAAACACATTTGTTAGCTGCTGTCCTGTGGCAAAACAGTTGGGTGAGTTCTGCTTTGGCCACAGATATTTTACTGCAGGCCTTGGGTTCTGGCTGGGTGTGTCCACATGTGGAAATGCACAAGCGCTTGTTTAGCTTCTGTTGAGACAGAGAGAAAAGGCAGAGAGAGAGAGAGAGAGAGAGAGAGAGAGAGAGAGAGAGAGAGAGAGAGAGAGAGAGAGAGAGAGAGAGAGAGAAGGGGGCATCTGGGCAAATGTTTTGCCCCACAGTATCCTGTTCAAATGCAATAAATCTGCACAGCTTTCACTGTTTTTATTTCTGTGTCTTTTGTCGGGGTTTTGTTTGTTTTGTCTGTCATGGGGCTTGAACTCAGGGCCTGGACGCTGTCCCTGAGCTCTTCTGCTCAAGGCTAACGCTCTACCACTTTAAGCCACAGCTCCACTTCTGGTTTTCTGGTGGTTCATTGGAGATCAGAGACTCATGGACTTTCTTGCTCTGGCTGGCTTTGAACTGTGATCCTCAGATCTCAGCCTCCTGAGTAGCCAGGATTACAGGCATGAGCCACTGGTGCCTGGTTCCTGTATTGTTTTTGCTTTATGACCCAGGTGTACTGTAACTACATCCTCATTCTGTTTCCTTTTTTAAATAAATAGTAATGGGTTCTGATCTTTAAAAAAGAGTTGGAGAACATTTTCAGTACATAACAAATGATTATTATTGGACACAAAGCCTGAAATAGGATTCTGTGGGCAGAGTCCAGATCCTCGGTTTGGTTTTTTCTGTTGTTGGTGGTGTTTTGGGGGGGTGTTTTTGCCCCCTTGTGGAGTGTCTTTTTAAACAAGCTGATCTCACAGTGAAGCAGAGGACTGTCTGAGATCACTTTAAATTTCCAGTATCTTCCAGCAACCTAAAATCCTAGCAGCATCAGGGCATGTAGAATTCAGGGCAACACTCACCAGAATGTCCCTGTCCCACACCTCTCTCTGAAGGTGAGGCTGCCAGCCTGCGGCCACCGAACAATCACACCGGTTTTTTTTCTCTCTCTTTGGAAAAGAAGAAAATGACATCTTTCTTATCTCCACACCCTTCACAAAAGCCAGAAACATTAGAGAACCAGGCCGCCCAGCCCTGGATCCTCTGTGCCTGGAGAAGGCCAAGCCTCAAGCCCAACGGGTAGAAGGATCTCGAAATGGTGAGGTGAGGTTGTGCACACGACCCTCACCTGATTACCAGGACTCGGAAGTACCGACTGCCCAGAATCGAGCCTGGCCTAGAACAGAACACTGACTATATTTGCTGGCATGAGAACCTCAGCCATTTCTCCTCTCGGTGCCTCAGTTTCCCAAATATGCACAGTGAGGTTCGCCCTAGGGCCCCTTGTACAAATCTTTATTTCTTCTCCCTTTCTCCCCCCGCCCCATTTTTAAAGCCAGAACTTTGTTCTGGCCTCCAACCCTCCATCATCCTGTGTCTGCCTCCAAAGTGCCGGGATTACAGGCATAGCTACTGCGCCCAGCTGTTAAAGGACCAGCTCTCATCCCCCCACAAGGCATGGCACACAGTAGGTCTTCCACGCACGGCAGTGGTGTGAGCCCTCCGGGCCAGCCCTCCTCAAAGATGTCCCCAGTGGCCGACCTCCAGGCTGCCCGCATCGCCCGCACCCACACAGTGTCTGGGAGGCCATGCGTAGTTAGTTAACCGAATAAATGAAGGAGGCAGGTCTACGCCGATATAAATCTCCGGAAGAGAACGTTTAGACAGTCCACAGTCGAGCCCACAGCATTGAAACTGCCAGGCTGCCTCCCCGGCCCGGTTCTCATTACCGAGTTTTGAAAGCTCAGGGCTTAATTGGGCTTGGCCACGGCATGGATTAGAGGTGCTCTAAGCCGGCCCCTTGGTTCGGCAGGTCACCGCGCCACGGCAGCCAGGGGAAGGGGCACGGAGGGATGAGTGGATGATAGCGACCTCCATCTTACCCGCCCCCCACACCAAGGGTCATTGTCTGTACAATGAGCACAACGATGCAATCGGTGCTGGGCTCCTTCCCCGCCTCCCTGCTCCCGCAAGTTCAAAGCTAACCCCTTCCTCTTGGGTCCACAACCCCCTGAAGAATCCGAGCTCCCACCATTCCCCTGTTCCCCCACTCTGGCCTCCTCTCAGTGAAGTCTTGTCTCCGCAGGGCCTTTGCTCGGCCCCAGTGTTTGTCTGGAGGCAGAGAAGCCCTCTGTCCCACGCGGCCTGCGCTTCCGCTTCCGATTCCATTTCCTCCACTTTACCGCCGGTAGATTTGGTTCTTGTTCTTTGTTGTTTTGTTTGTTTTTTTTGGTCGGCTGTGGGGCTTGAACTCTGGGCCTGGGCGCTGTCCCTCAACTCTTCAGCTCAAGGCGAGCGCTCTACCACTTGAGCTACAGCGCCACTTCCGGTTTTCTGGTGGTTTATTGGAGATAGGAGTCTCACGGTCTCTCCTGCCAGGGCTGGCTTTGAACCATGATCCTCAGATCTCAGCCTCCTGAGTAGCTAGGATTACAGGCGTGTGGTTCTTGACTTTCTGCCCCTCTAGGAAGAAACACAAACCCGAGACGCCCCCCCTCCCAGGGAACCCCCCCACGGAGAAGCAAGATGTGGTCACCATGACTGGCTGTAGCGATGGTGATTGTCTCTGGCCTGGGGGGGGGACCCCTAGGGGGCTCAACACCTCCATTTCTTGGTGGAAATAACCGGAGGAAATTTTCTCGTTTCGATGTGGACGTTGTCATCGTTTGGATTCTCCGTGTCCACAGGCCGGAACAAATCCCTTTTTCTCTTTAAGTCTCCCTGCTGTTTTGTGTGAGGAGTCCAATCCACATGGGGAAACTGAGGCATGGGAGGCTCCCCCCCCAAATTGTCACTCAACAAACTTTCCAGTCCAATGAAGCCCGGTTGGTGCTGGCAGGCGGGCCCAGACCCACCAGCCCAGCTCAGGACCGGCCCTGTCCCCGCAGGGGTGCAGGGGCCACCACAGAGACCCGGGGACCCTGGGGCTCGCTGTCACCCCCGCCTGCACCCCAAGCTGCTTAACCGCTCTGTTCACCGCTCAAGGCCAGGATTTCAGGCAGTTCCTCTTTTTGTCTAACTCGCTTTTCTTCTGGGAGCTGAGGTTCAGGTCTTCCTGCCCCTCGGATGGGGGTTCTGTATCACATGCACCCCTAAACACTCCTGGCCACACCCAGTCGACGTGCATTGGTGGCGTCTGTAGATTCGCTCCATACAGGGCACAATGATTTGCTTAGACAGTCTCTCTCTTCCTCTCACGGCTGTGAAATCTCTCTTCTTCTCTTTCTCTCTCTCAGAACAGATTAATCAGAAATTAAGGCTGGGGAATCAAGGGCAGGTGAGCAGGTGGCGGAGTCTCAGGTGGAAGGGGCGGGGGAGGAGGGGGAAAGAGGGGCTGGGGGGTCTGGAGAAGGAAGGAGGGGAAGAGAGGGGAAGGGGGGAGAGGCTGAGAGGGGCAAGCCTAGGGGGAGAAGGAGGAGGAGGAGGAGGCAGAGGAGGAGGAGGAGGAGGAGGAGGAGGAGGAGGAGGAGGAGGAGGAGGAGGAGGAGGAGGAGGAGGAGGAGGAGGAGGAGGAAGAGAGGGAAGGGAAAGAGGAGGAAGAAACAGGAGGGGAAGACAGAGGAAGAAAGGAGGGGAGAGAATGAGACAGAGAGAGGACCACGGAGACAGACAGACAGACAGAGCAGAGGGAAGAAAGGCAGAGGACAAACCCGGGAAGGGAAATAAAACCTAGAGAGCTTTAAAAAATAAGCAAATAAACCAAAACCCAGAAAGGGGCAGAGAAAGAAGGCCAAGGGGAGAGAAAAGCTTGAAGAAGACGATGGAGAGGAGAGTATGGGCGGCCCTGGTGCCTGTGGAGACGGGGGGGGAGGTGCCCACCTGGGGGGCTAGCTGCCCCCCACTCCCAGTGGCCAGGCTCCCAACCCCAGTCCAGTCCAGCCTCTGTGTCTTCCTGGGGGACATAAATATATATATGTGGAACATTTCTCTCTCTCTCTCTCTCTCTCTCTCTCTCTCTCTCTCTCTCTCTCTCTCTCTCTCTCTCTCTCTCTCTCTCTCTCTCACACACACACACACACACACACACACACACACACACGCACGCACACACACACACACAGGGGCCGGGAGATAAGCAGGCAGGAGCCGAGATTAGAGCAGGCTGCTTGGTCTCTTGTAAGACCAAGGCCGAGGTTATCTAAATAGAGGAGAGGAGAGTGGAGCCAGCCCGCGCCGCTCCCCACAGGGCCGTTAATGGCACAAAGAAGGAGGCCAGGAGGGGCGAAGATGAGTTATAATGATTATTTGATTATCTTAGACTTTAACAAACCCAGCCCGTGCGTCTGGGTGTGAAAAATTAGCTGTTCTCACAGCGGCAAATTTCACAGGCCTCTGAGCTATCTGCCTTATTCTCCGGAGAGGAGGCGGAGCGGGAGGCCGGGGCTTGGGGGGGGTGACACGGATGCCCCGTTCCTCTTCCTGTGACCCTGAAGCCAGGTCCTCCAGATAAGGAAAATCACCCAACCATTCAGGGTCAGTTCAAAGAATGTTCTGGATCCACAGCCTAGAATGTGGAAGACGTGTCTCATTGAAATACTTGTCTCTCTCTATAGTAATTCCTTTTGCCTTATTTACTTTTCAGTTAGGGTCCTGTGGTGATTGTTGGTTGTTGTTTTTTAAAGCCAAGGCTGGCCTCAAATCATGATCCTCCTACCTACAGCCTCCCACAGACATGCCCCACTCTGCCCAGATTTTTGTTTTCCCCCATTGGCATGGGGTCTTGGTAAATGTTTTTTGTTGGCCTTCACTGCAATCCTCCTAATCTCTGCCTCCTGAGTAAACTGGGATTACAGGTATGAGTCACCATACCCAACTTTTACCCGTCTCTTCTCTTGTCCTTACAAAGACACCACAGAGGCAGCCACCGTTACTCCCCCTCCCCCACGCCCCACCCCATCCCCCATGGCAGGTGCAGAGGGTTGAGCCACACTGTCCAATGTGTGCCCAGAAGGTCTGGCGCTCAGCTGCCATGGGGAAGGGAAGCCCCCATGTGTCCCAGAGTCACCACAGGTCACAGAGACCCAAGGAGGGGGCCCAGGGGTCACAGGGACTCTATCCTCCATCCAGACACAGCCCTTGTGGGTGAAGCTGGGAAGAAAGCCCGGAGGGCTTCCTGGAGGCAGCCGCTCCCCGACCTCAGTGAGGGATCAGGAAGAGTTGTAAGCAGGACGTTGTAAGAAGGGGATGTGGGTGGGCCCCGGGCGGGTCTCGGCTCCTCTGGCCCCTTCCACGTGGAGACATTGGCACTCAGTTCTGCCACATCCGGAGTGAGTAACGGCCCCCCCATCAGCACACACACACACACACACACACACACACACACACACACACACACACACACACACACACACACACACCCCGAGCTGGCATACAGCCAGCATGGGCCTAGCCTGGCCTCCCCTCCTTCTCCCCCTCCCCACCCCCCAGCATCCCCGTGTTATAGGAAACCTGGAGGAATGGAGGCCGTCACTCCAGCCCTCTGAGCCTCTGTTGCCCAGTGGGCAGAGTGGAGGGTCACAGAGCTTCTGTCTGCTTTCATTTCGCCATGTCGCTGGGGCTGGCCTGGGGCTCTGGCTCCTCCTGCCTGGGCCTCCCCGCGCTGGGATTGCAGGCATGTGCCACTACACTGGGCTAAGGAAGAAACTAGCTTTTATTCTGAGCGGCCCTGAGCTGCCTCTCTCCCACTTTGCCGGCCTGCAGTGGCCAAGGCGGTGCGGGCCGAGGTCCCGGGGCCGGGGGGTGGTCTTAGAGCTACCGGCGCTGGGAGAGGACCCCCTCACCCCTTGCCCACGGTCCGATTCCCTGAGGCTGCCTCTGGGCTGGTGGCTGGGACGGGAGACTCCATCCCTGGGACCCGATGCCTTCCTCCCCCATCCCCAGGCCAGAGCCCTGGGCCTCCCTCCCCTTCCCACCTAGAGCGGGGACGCTATGGGCCCGTCCCGCCCCCTCCCCATCCTCATAACTGAGGGACAAAGCGGCCTCTGTCCTGCAGGGCAGCGCCCCCCCCACCCCTCCCTCCCTTCCTGTCCTCAGCACCCTGCCCCGTCCCCCCCCCCCCATCTCTTCTTTCTCCTTTATTTTATCTCAACTTGCCACAAATCTGTTTTCGGACAAAGCTATTATCTGTGGCAGGGCTGCGGGCGCGGGCCGGCGGGTAGACAATCACCGGTTAATAGAGTGTCTGCGGCTATTGTGGAGCCCGAACCTGCCGATCCATCACCGGCCATGACACTGAGCGCGGGCCGCCAGAAGCCCCAGGCCTCTCGAGTGCCCTCGTGGGGGGCAGGGACCCAGGGGGCCAGGCCCGGCCCCCCAGCTTGCTGCGGTCTTCTGAGGCATGGACAGAATTCCCTCCTGGAAACCTCACACACTTTTACTGTTGTGCCGGTCCTGGGGCTTGAACTCAGGGCCTGAGCACTGTCTCTGAGCTTCAAACCACCCTCGCGCCCCCAAGACTGGTGCACTTGAGCCAGGGCTCCACTTCTGGTTGGTTGATAGTTAATTGGAGATACTAGTCTCACAGATTTTTTTTTCCTGCCCAGGGTTGGCCTCAAACCGTGATCCTCAGATCTCAGCCTCCTGAGTAGCTGGGATGACAGGCGTGAGCCACCAGCAACTGGCTTCTTTAAGAACTTTCTAGAGCAGTCGTTCACCCATTGGAGATTGGCAGGGGAGAAGACGCAGAGAGACAAGCGGCCCAGCACAAGAGCACTTTTCATTAGTGCCTACTGTGTGCCAGACCAACGAGGTGCTCCCGTTCTTACATGGCTCAGAGTTGCGTCGTTACAGGAAGTAGCCGCTACCCAGGCAGAGAAATCCAAGAGACAGTGAGTGTGCCAGCCTTGAGTGAGGAAACCAAGAGACAGCACAAGGCCCTGAGTTCAAGACTCAGTACTGGCACACAGAAGAAAGGGAGGGGAGGGCTGGGAAGGTGGCTCAGTGGTAGAGTGCTTGCCTTGCAAGCCTGAGGCCCTGGGTTCGATTCCTCAGCACCATATAAGCAAAAAGAAAAAAAGCCGGAAGTGGCGCTGTGGCTCAAGTGGTAGAGCGCTAGCCTTGAGCTGAAGAGCTGAGGGACAGTGCCCAGGCCCAGAGTTCAGGCCCCACAACCGGACCCCAAAAACAAAAACAAAAAAAAAAAAAAAAAAGAAAGGGAGGGGAAAAGAAGGGGGGAAGGAAGGGAGGGAAGGAAGGAAGGAAGGAAGGAAGGAAGGAAGGATCCATATGCATTCAGTATTAAGTCTCAGTACTGAGTTCCCTGCGTTTGTTTTCCTTCTCTGTTCCAGCTGGAGGCTGCGAGCTCAGTCCTGGAAGGCTGAGGGGGGGCAGTGACCCCCATCTCCCGCCCGTACGTGTGCATGCATCTGCTGATGCCAGCGCCGTGGCCCTGGCTTTGGCGGTCAGTGTTTAGTGAGCACCTACTGTATGCCAGCCTCTGCAGCTGCCCACCGTGCTGGCTCCATCCTCACGTCCCCCACGGGGCGGAGCTGAGGGGAGGGGACAGCCACCAGGAGGTGCAGACAGCTTCGGGGCCAGCAGGGGGCGCCAGTGAGGCTGCCCAGGACCCGTGTGACGAGGGGGGGGGCGCAGCAGGGAGTGCAGGAGGCCCCGCGGGGTCATGAATGGAAGGTTGTGGGTCAGCTGGACAGCCTCTCCCAGAGGTGCACCTGACTCCGGGGAGGACCAGAAGAGGCAGACCCAGGGGGAAGGACTCTTGCACACCTGTGTGTGTGTGTGTGTGTGTGTGTGTGTGTGCACATGGGCACATTAGAAGAAAGGATGGGGTTGACTCCGTGGCTCAGTGGTAGAGTGCTTGCCTTGCATGCATGAGGCCCTGGGTTCGATTCCTCAGCACCCCATGAGCAGAAAAAGCCAGAAGTGGTGCTGTGGGTCAAGTGGTAGAGTGCTTGCCTTGAGCTGAAGAGCTGAGGGACAGTGCCCAGGCCCAGAGTTCAGGCCCCAGGACGGACAAAAAAAAAAAAAAAAAAAAAGCAAGAAAGACAGCAGGCCCCCTCCAGGCTGTTTAGTTCCCTAAAAACAAAACCAAACCAAACCAAACAACAACCCTGCTCCTCACCACAAGCCGGGACATCTAGGAGCAAAGGCAGGTGCTTTATGCTTTTTTCTTTCTTTCTTTTTTTTTAAACCCACGAGTTGTTGCAACTTGGGGGTAGGGGGTGGGACACACACACAAAGGAGCCCCGCTTCCCCCCCCCCCCCCCCCGCTTCCCCGAGCCCCGTGGGCCTCCGATGTGTGCATGAACACACAAGGTGAACGCGGATGAATGGCTGATTTCCCAGCGGCATTGGCTTCTTCTTGTTGGAAAGTTGAGAACAAAATGACTGGCCACGCATTGAACGGGCTTACACCGCTCTCCATATGGAAATCAAGATAATCCAGGCCCAGCTTTGTGTCTCTGCTCGGGCAGGGGACCCCAAGGAGGAGGGAGAGGGCTGAGGGGGGGGGGAGAGGCAAGGCGAGGTGGGGAGGGAGGGAGGGAAGGAGGGAGGGCGAGGGCTCCAAAGAGCTAGGCCGGGCCCCTTCAGAACACTCTGCTGCTGCTGCCCAGCCCGGGACTTGAGGGAGATTTTGGTCAAACACTTAAAGAGAATAGATTACCACCACCAGCACCACTACCACCCCACCCACCCCCACAGCCCCCTCTCGTCCCCTCTCCCCCCACCCCCCGCCTTTAGCTGGGACCTCAGCATGGATGTGTGTCTGGGCACAGGGCAGGAAGGTTTTAGTACCGTACAAAAGAAGAGGGATTATGGGTAGGGTCAGAGGGCACAGGGATTAGAGATATGGTGTATTAAGAGGGTTAGACTGCCAGAAATACTTTCTGTTCCTATGAAGCCTGTATTAATTGATGGGGAATGTCTCTCAAACGCCCCCCCCCCACCAGCTCTTCTCCCTCCATGCCCCCTCCCTGCATTTCCACAAAGCTAGCCAGCCTGGAGCTGCCTGGAAAGAACCAGAACCCAAGATCCTAGGGCGTCGGCCCCGCCCGGCAGGCCTGGGGCTGCTTGGGGCCACATTCTCACCTCAGGGGACAAGCCCTGTCCCCCTGGCCCCTACCCCAAGCACGCTGCAGGCCCGTGTATTTCTTTGGCATAAGAGTGGGCTCTACTTCTGTGGCGATTGTCTGCTTGTTTTCTCGCCACTAGGGAGGTAGGGGGCTCTAACTCTTTGGGTACACAGCAAGCACATCCCCCACCCCAGTCGCTTCCTTCCTGTGTTTTCTAGTGAGAGGCCAGAGAGGAGTGGTGAGTTCATTTTCATCAATGACCAGCCCAAAGCTCCCACCGAAGGAGCTCATTGGCTCAGTGCAGGTCACATGCCTGTCCATGAGCCAATCAGCTGCTTCCAGATGCTGATGTGACCTACTTCAGGTCAGGTGGCTATTCATAGATCCACTGACCCTAGTCACTGGAGGAAATGGTCTCTCAAAGGAGGCCAAAGGAAGGGATGTGTGGTGGGCAGAGAACAGTCCAGAAAGGGCCACCGAGGCATGGACACCCTTTAGGGTGATGGGGGGGGGTATGTGCCACTGTCCTTTGGAAGAGAACAAACAGGAACAGTTGAAGGGAGAAAAGGAGGGTCAAGGAGGGTCATGGTTCAAGACCAGCCTGGCAAAGTTCATTAGACCCCCATCTTCAAAGTAATGGGGGCGAGGAGCAGGGATGGAGACCTGGCTCGGGTGGTAGAATACCAGGATAGGAAGATGAAGGCCTTGAGTTCCAACTCCAATATCAGTAGCACCAAGATGGAGAAGGAGAGAGGGAGGGAGGGAGGGAGAGAGGGAGAGAGGGAGGGAGGGAGAGAGGGAGGGACGGAGGGATTAACACACTGGAGACACCACACAGAATTCATCCTCTCTCCCAACAGAAGCTCCACAGATGCCCACACCGCTCATTATGCAAAGACGCTCTTCGTTAGTGGCAGCAACAAGATCCTTGAAGTCTGGTGAGCGTGTTTCGATGTTAAGAAAAACTAAGAAAATAATTATGCGGTTCTAAGTGTGTGCTGAGTGGGCCCATTGTTGGGCAGACTTGAGTCGTGTTCGTCGGCTTCAAGGGCTGTTGGGGGCTGGAGTTGCCATTGCGTGCTACCCGTGTGAGTCGTGTGACATTAGTCATCCAGCACTTGAAAACAGCCACAGGAACTGGAGCTGATGGGGGAGGGGGTGGGGGGGCTGGGTCCCCCAAGTGCTCCCAGGTCCCCCGAGGTGCTCCCGGATCTCTGTGGTGGACTCTGGTTCCAGAAAACAGACCACGGGAGAGTCTGGGGCGGGGGTGGGGGGGACCATTGGCCTCTGTGGGACACCAATTGAGCACTAGGAAGATTCCAGAAAGATTGGGGGGCACTACTTTGGCGCGGGGGAGGCGCTCACAGCCTTAGTGATTCCTCCATCCAACACCACAGACAGCACTGTGGGAACTCTGGTGGCTGGGCCACGGTCTTCACCCCAACACCGTGACTTGCCCCTTTCCTCACCTGTGGGTCAGGGAGAGACGTAAGACCTAGCTGATGACTTATAACAAGGTCCTGGGGCAGGCAGACACCCAGATAGCCCCTGACCTGGTCTCCCCTCTCCAACTCCACAGAGGGAACCTCAGAGACAAGTCCTCCCCTGCCGGGCCTCCAGACCAGACCTCAGCCCCTGCATGAAAGGACCAACTACTAGCAAGGCTCACGCCTGTCATCCTAGCTACTCGGGAGGCTGAGATCTGAGGATTGTGGTTCAAGGCCAGCCTGGACAGGAAAGTCCCTGTGAGACTTGATCTCTAATAAACTACTCAGAAAAGGCCAAAAGTGGAGCGCAAGTGGTAGAGAGCTAGCCTTGAGCACAGCAAAGCTCAAGAACAGAGTCCAGGGCTAGGAAGGTGGCTCAATAGTAGAGTGCTTGCCTTGCATGCACGAGGCTCTGGGTTCAATTCCTCAGCACCACATAAGCAAAAAGAAAAAAGCCAGAAGTGGCGCTGGGGCTCAAGTGGTAGAGCACTAGCCTTGAGCTGAAGAGCTGAGGGACAGCACCCAGGCCCAGAGTTCAGGCCCCACAACCGGACCCAAAAAAAAGAAAAAAAAAAAAAAAGAATAGAGCCCAGGGCCTGAGTTCAAGCCCCATGACCAACCACAAAAGAAAGGGGGGGGAGGGAAGGAGGGAGAAAGGAAGGAAGGAGAGAGAGAAAGAGAAAGAAATAGAGAAAGAAAGAAAGAGAGAAACAAAGAAAGAAAGAGAGAGAGAAAGAAAGAGAGAAAGAAAGAAAGAAAGAAAGAAGGAAGGAAAGAAAGAAAGAAGGAAAGAAAGAAAGAAAGAAAGAAAGAAAGAAAGAAAGAAAGAAAGAAAGAAAGAAGGAAAGAAAGAAAGAAAGGGATCAACTATTTAATCAGAGCCAGTTAAAGAAGACGTAATAAAAGGTATACTAGAAACAAAAAAAAAAAATCGTTCAGAACATTTGATCTTGGTTTGGCACTAAAATTAAAAAAAAAAAAATCTTCTTAACAAATTAATTCTAGCATTTCACATTTTTCCTGATTCCCAGCCTCCAAATTTATCATCAGTGTCTTTGGAGTGTTCACCAAGTTGTGATTTTGCTACAAGTACACGTTTCTGTGTTTCCAGAAGTGATACCATACACTGAAGTCTGCATGGGGTGGAGGGAGTTCACCTTTCACATGCTTAGGTGTGTGTGCCAGCCCTGGGGCTGGAACTCACAGCCTGAGCGCCGTCCCTGAGCTTTTGTGAGCAAGGCTAGCGCTCTACCACTTGAGCCACCACCCCACTTCCAGCTTTACATGGTGAAGCGGAGATGAAGTCTCACAGACTCCCTGGCTTCGAGTCTCAGCCTCCTGAGGAGCTGGGATGACAGGCGTGAGCCAGGGCACCCAGCGCTGAAGATTTTTTTCTTTCTCATACTCTTCCATCATCTGATCATCTCTGTGGGCTCTAGAGTTGCTCCTTTCAATCTGCTTTCCCGATCATGGATGTCCCCAGCTTCCTCTCTCTGGACCTCAGATTGGCCTTCGGGGCAGCAAGCAGCTCTGGCGACGTTCCCACTCGGTGACCTATGGGGCCCGAATTCCCCAGGAATGTGAAACCCACCGGGGCTTCACACCCCAGAGGTTGAAGAGCATCTTCCTCCGCCCCGCTCGGCAGCTGAGACTTTGATTGGCAGTGCCCAAGCCAGGTGAGCCCAGGGAAGTTCTTAAATCAGCCTCGTGGAGCCGGAGTGTGGAGAATCCATAATCCTCTCACACGGCGGGCCACGCCGTCCATCACCCTGCGTGATCGGCACGTGCGGCCATCCATCACCCACCCGCAGTAAAGAGCGGATCATCCGCTCGTAATATTTTATCATATCATATCAGGATGTCCGATCACAGCATCGTATTTTATGCGATTGGCGCTGAGAGTCTCTGGCCACAGGGAGCAGCCACGGATTTGTTTGTTTGGTTGTTGTTGTTTATAAAAGGTTGGGCTTGGGTCAGGCTGGGTCATCAGGGGCAGCAGGCCCACCACTAGGTCTGTTCCTGGCACCCTGCCAGGATGAGGAGCCGGGGACACATGGCCTGGAGAAGTCCCCCAGGACCCCAGAATTGGTCTCCATGGAGAGCTGTCCATGGCCACACAGGCACGGTGGCCCAGCTGGGGCTTCTAGCTGCCACAACAACTGCCCACCTGATATTGGGGGGGGGTGTCGGTTGTGGGGCCTGAACTCGGCCTGGGCGCTGTCCCTGAGCTCTTCAGCTCATGGCGAGTGCTCTACCACTTGAGCCACAGCACCACTTCTGGTTTTCTGGTGCTTACTTGGAGATAGGAGTCTCTCGAACTGTCCTGCCATCGCTGGTTTTGAACCGAGATCCTCAGATCTCAGCCTCCTGAGTAGCTAAGATGACAGGTGTGGATTGCTGGAGCCTGGCTCCACCTGGTATTTTTAAGCTTCACATTGGACTTTCTCAATTCCACAAGGAATCACTAGGAAATTGAATGTGTGTGTGTGTGTGTGTGTGTGTGTGTGTGTGTGTGTGTGTGTGTGTGTGTGTGTGTGTGTATTCGGGGTGCTGTCCCTGAGTTTTTCCACTCAAGGCTGGTACTCTACCACTTAAACCACAGTTCCCCTTCTGGCTTTTTGCCGATTACCTGGAGATTAGAGTCTCACCAGCTTTCCAGCCCAGGCCAAGGTACTCAGATCTCCTGAGCACTTAAGGTTTGGTGTGAGCCGCTGACACCCAGCCAAAAAAAAAAAAAGAATTTTTTTCCCCAGTTTTTGGAGACAGTCTCAATAGATAGCTCAGGCTGACTTTGAAATCACTATTGTGAGTTCAAGCCCAAGATGGCTTCGAACTCGTGACCCTCGTCCCTCAGCCCCCTCAGTGCTAGACTCACGTGATGACAGGTGTGTGCAACTACGCTTAGTTTTGCATTCCTACTTTTATTCTTTTATTTATATAACTTCTGGCTTCTTAATCCAGAGGAAATACACATACGAACCCCCAAGTCTTTCTTTTAACTGTGCCCCAAGAAATCAGAACTGTGTAATTGCAAAGGAATACTTAAAAACAGAATTTATGGCCTTCAGCCCTCCCCGGGGCCGGGGCCGGTACACAGTGGACTGGAAGTCTCTCTCCACAGGGGTGATTCCTGGTAATCCTCCTCTGTACCTCCTGGAGAGAGGTCTGTGTCCTTAGCAACCCCTTCCCCAATCAGGGATCCTCTGGGCATTCCCCCATCTCCCCTGAGGGGTACAAATGGCCCCTGGTTCAAAGCACAACTGCTCTCTACCCAGACACGTGAAAGAACTGGGAAATGGGAAATGGGGGGGGGTGTCCAGCCCCATTGTGCCTGGTCAGGCTCTAGTGCCCCTCACGTGAAGCTGGAGGGGTGTGTGTGTGTGTGTGTGTGTGTGTGCGCGCGCGTGTGCAAGGCATCCACTCTCGTTCTTACAGTAATTCTTTTATCTTTCCCTCACACTCTGGGCATTAAGAACATTCATCAAAATAATTGACGCGGATGAAATTAGCACTTCTTGCTATGTCGGGCAGATAAACTTTGTTGAATATTGATTTCACACAAAGAAAATGACATGTGCTAGGGTCTACCCTTTATCTGGCTGGGCCAGGGAACCAGGCAGGAGGGGATGGGCCGGCCGCGGCCGCCGGTGGAGACGGGCGAGCAGAAGAATGCCTTTTTATCTCTCCTCCCACAAGAAGACAGGAGAGATAAGGAGCCCTGGGGAAGGGAAGCGCAGCCCTGGGCTTTGGGGCTGGGCAGAGGCTGCGGGATGGGACAGAGCTAGGGGACCCAGGCGCCGAGCTGATAAACTCAGAAGAGGAAGGAGGAGGGAATCTAGAATCACCGGCGGCTCCTGGGCTGAGGGAAGTTGGGGTTGGTTACCCGTCCTGGCTGCAAAGCCCAACCCTGTCCTTAAAAATCAAGGTGACTGACATGCTGGGCACGGGATCTGAGGATCGCGGTTCAAAGCCAGCCCAGGTAGGAAAGTCCCTGAAACTCTTATCTCTGACGAACCACCAGGAACCCAGAAGTGGCGCTGTGGCTCAAAGTGGTAGAGCGCTCGCGGTGGGTGAAAAAGCTTAGGGACAGCGCCCTGGATGTGAGTTCAAGCCCCCTGACTGACAAAAAAAAAAGGGGGGGGTGACAAACCACCTCAGTTTATCAGGGACTGAGGGCTTTTGAGGATATGGACATCTCACAGCTGAAGCCAGAGAGTCCTGCATCCAAGCCCCCTCCTCCCAGAAGCCCCCTGTGAATGCTTGGTGTCAGGGTGCCGTGGATATGCACACTGCCACCTTACAAGGAAGCCAGCCCTGATTAACCCAGGCTATACCCAGGAACAAGTGTGTGAGCTCGGAGCTCAGTCAGACTCATCTCCAACTGCATCCAGTGCCATGTTCGCACAACTCCCTTGCCCCAGGACCTTTGCTTCTCCCCTCCCTAGTTGTGAACTTGATTGGGTCGCAATGATTGTTGGTGACAGCCGTGCTCATGGCTTGTGGAGAATACAGCCCCTCCCTGCCCCTTCCCATGCATGGCACCTGTCCCCAGCGCCACAGCCAGAAAGTGCCAGAGCCAGGGCCCACCTCAGGGATGCCTGCCCCCCACCCCAAGCCCCACGAGGCCCTCCCCGATATCCCCAGGAGCCCATCTGTGGCAACAGCTGTCACAGGGGGGGTCTGGGTTCAAGTCCTCCTCCCGTGCCAGGAACGCTCACTTCTGGTGTCCATGGAGAGCTAGACCCTGTGTAAGGGGGGGAGGGGCTGGACTATCTCAATCTTGAACATGAGCTTGAGGGTTGGGGGGGGCTCCCTTCCTGTTTCACCCCAGCTGGGCCCTCCGAGGTGGAGAGAGAGCTGAGGGCTCCCTGCTGTCCCTTGGGTGGTCACCCAGATGTGGGTTTTCCACCCCCTGGCCGGTCCCCACCCTGTGCCCGGGCCTCCGTCCCCACAGGGGGGCGGGGTGGGGGCGCTTGGGCTAATTGCACATCAATTCTCAGCGCTCCCTGCTGGCAGCTAAATTCACTGGAACTAATGTTGCCCGGAACAAATTTCATAGAAGAGCCGGGGCAATTACGAGATATTTAGGTCCCTTCTCCACGTGGCCCCCCCCCCGTGCCCCCCCCCCCGAGGCTCCCGGCCAGGGCAGACACGGGCGCCAGAGCGTTTGTCACAATCACCTCTGAACCCCACTCCACCACCTCTTCTCAATGTCCCTTCTGCCCCCTCGAGGCCTGTCTCTGGCTCCTTTGTCCCCCACACAAGCTCCGGCTCTGAAACTGGACAGACCCAGGATCGAATCCCAGCTTCAATGGCTTCGTAGCTAGCTGGGTGTCCTGAGAGCAATCTCTTGACCTCTCTGAGCCACTGCTTCCAAATCTCTGTCCACTACGGACGGCCCCAGCTGGCGTTGGCTGTGGGACACAGGTGATTTGAGCTCTGTGGATCCAGCAGGTGACAACCAGTGCCTTGGTCACCTGCTTTAATCCCATCTTGTCAGGGGGCAGGGGAGCTAGCCCGGGCGCCCTCAGAACCGCTTCACAGCAGCAGGACACAGAAGCAAAGACCTGCTGCCTCAGTTTCCCAAGCAAGGAGCCCCAGAGCCCAGCCCCCAACCGCTGTGCTGCCCCCCACGGCTCCCTCAGGCCCCACCCTCCACAAGGCCCCCCTCAGAACACCGCCCCCCTCCATTCCCTGCCAGTCAACCACCAAAGAGCCAGACGTGGCGCTGTGGCTCAAGCAGTAGAGCGCCAGCCTTGAAAAAAACTTGGGGAGGGACAGCATCCAGGTCCTGAGTTCAAGCCCCAGGATGGATGCACGTGCACACACACACACGCGCACAGGCACACGCGGTCTGCTTTGGGATGGCACTGACCAGGACGCAGCATCCTCCTAACCGCGAAGCCTCTGTGTACAACTGCTTAGTAAAAAGGAATGTTTACACATATATCTTTTCCTTTTTTCTTAATCTGTGTTTGTTCTGCCCTGTACAGACCGTCCGTGGGGACGCCAACCTCCCCTCCAGCCGGGCCTGCTCTCTTCTGGGGGTGGGGGCGGGAGGGGAGGGAGAGGTCCCTTAGCAGCCCCCAGGACACACTCTCTTGGCTGGAGGTGCACGTTGTCTGCCTCGACCCCACCTGCCCTCCACTAAGCAAATGTGCTGTCAGCCCAGATCACCCCAAAGCCGTAAGAAGCTGGGGCGGGTAGGGGGCGGGCGGGGGGCGGGGGGGCAGGGGGGCGGGGGGGCGGGGAGGGGGGGTGGAGGGGCGGCACCAGAGCCAGTCTTGCTCCTTATCCGACCCTGGGCAGGCGGGCGGCTGCTTTGCCTGGGGTCCCCAGAGAGCATGAGACCCCAGCCGCCCAGCTGTGGGGGAGGGGGGCAGCAGGGGAGGGAGGAGGGGACATTTGGGGTCTGAAGATACCCAGCTTGTGGGGGGGAAGCCCAGAAGGCTGGGGGGGTCGCGTTTGGATAACTTAGGATGGAAGACTGTAAGCTCTGGGCTTTGGGGTACCTGAAGGGATTCAGTCCCCACAAGACCCTGACTGGAGGGGGACGGGCTGGATGGCCACACAGCGCCCGCCCCCCCTGGGGCCAGACTGGAAACCCAGGAGCAGATGCACCCCACCTCACCTCCCAAAGCCAGAGAGGAGCACAGAGGTCAAAGGGGGGCACAGAGGTCAAGGCGGGGGGTGGGGGGCTCAGGTCCTGGGTCGCAGTCCCCCTGCCCCCTGTGGGCATGGGCAGCCCCCCCATGCCTGGACAAGCTGTGTTCAGTCTCACCCGTCCCCTGACCCCCACTCCTGAGGGGGGTCCCCCAAGCCCCTCCTTACCCCATGAGGTGCCAGGGAGGTGACCCGAAAGATTAAGAGGTTGGCTTTGCCTTCAAGGCCCTGGCCTGGGGCACTTCCGGTCACCACGGCTGCAAAGTGAAGGATGGGAATCTCTCAGTCCTGACACACGTGTGAGCGTGTGTGTGTGTGTGTGTGAGTGTGTGTGTGTGTGAGAGAGCGTGTGTGTTAGTGTGTGTGTGATAGCGTGTGTGTGTGTGTGAGCGTGTGTGTGTGTGTGAGCGTGTGTGTGAGAGCGTGTGTGTGTGAGAGAGCTTGTGTGTGATAGTGTGTGTGTGTATGTGTGTGTGTGAGCGTGTGTGTGTGTCTGTGAGAGCGTTGTGTGTGTGTGAGCGTGTATGTGTGTGTGTGTCTGTGTGTGTGAGCGTGTGTGTGTGAGCGTGTGTGTGTGAGTGTGTGTGTCTGTGTCTGTGTGAGTGTGTATCTGTGTCTGTGTGTGTGAGCGTGTGTGTGGTGAGTGTGTGAGTGTGTCTGTGTCTGTGTGTGTGTGAGCGTGTGTGGTGTGTGAGTGCGTGTGTGTGTCTGTGTCTGTGTGTCTGT